>NC_092862.1:63457692-63715553 GCF_032062135.1 Pyxicephalus adspersus | reverse complement strand
CGGAGCCAATTAACATGTTCATTCTCAAGATCCTCAATGATCACAGCAAAGGCTAGGTTCTAGTTGGTTTCTAACAGCATAAAAATGACTTGCTGTTTTACATTAGAGAGTTGGCAGCCTTTAAAACAGAACTAAAGCCATGTGAATCCCCTACCTGCATTCCTTTGCAGGGCGCCGCCATCTTCTTCTCTTCTTCTTCCCAGAGATGACTTTGATTGGCCGTCCCAGGGTGATGTAACTCCTAAGCAGGTGTGCAGGAATTTATTCATCCCGGCACACGCAAGGGAAGCCAACATTGCTTTGTTGCCATTACCCAAAGTGATAGGGCAGGTAAAACACATTATTGTAGAAGGGGCATTGCCTGTCCTTTTCCTCAATATTAACCTGATCAAGTATTTGTGAAACTTTGGTCCCACTTTCACAGATCTGTTCTCAGAGAAAAAAAAAAGAAATATCAAAATGTATTATGCAATGTAGTGTGGATAGGGCTGGGATGTAACAGACATTGTCTAGGGGTACAGACACCACTTTTTAAAGCTGAACTCCAGCCTTACTTTTTTTGTCTTGCACAGTTAAAGTCCTCTGAATGAAAGTTATTTCCTTGAAAGCCTCGACTATACTTGAGCTACGTACACACTTCCAATTATTATCGTCGGAAAACGAACGACGAACGTTCCTGCACGATATATATGAACGATCGTATAGCACCGATCCTGCACATAGAGGTAACGACACGATCGTTCGTAGATATTGTACACACAATAGATACGATCGTTTAAGCGATAGAGGAACTATGTGCACGACAGGAAAGTGAACGGACGTTCGTTCATCACGCATGCTCTGAACATGGACGATCAACGAACGACCGTACACACGAACGATGTTCAACGATCGTCGTCCAATCCGATCCGCCGGTCCGGTCGTTCGTTTCCAACAATTTTCCTCGTTCGTCGGCGTCGTTGGTTACTTTTTTACCAACGATTTTTTGCCCAATCGATCGTTCGTCGTTCGATTGTAACGATAAAAATTGGAAGTGTGTACGCACCTTTAGACATTGTAAACCTCTGACAGTGTATATAAGAAAATACAGAAAGTCAGATGGGAACCACTTTATTTCCTGGCTGGAGGACGCCCTGTGTCTTTAAGTCCTTTCTTTCCCAGCTTGACTGTCCTTGGCCTGCCCCATATATTTACTGTAATCAGTTAGTTTAATAATGGAGGCATTATTACCTAAGGTAATATATATTTAAATGCAGCCTGTCTAGAAAATGCCCACTTCTCCAGACTGACATTCACCCATCAAGGCGTTTTATTTATTTGCATAACTTCATCTTGCACTACTAAAATTTAGTCCATTGATTTAGAGCATTAGGGCTGTGGACTTTTAAAAGAAGAACACAGACATGATGCTGCTTCCAGAAAGCTATGCTCAGGACTCTGACACAGAGTAATAACAACACTGAGTATAAAATTAGGTATAATCCATTGGAAGCTTTATTTAAAACATTTTTTAGCATGTTTATATAATGAGAAACTGTTGAAGGCATTTATAAGTAGGGTAAATCTAATAATCACAGCAATATTTTAACCATACATGCATTTGGATGTGATTAACCACTCATTGATCATATGTATAAAACAAACATTCAGTTCAATGCAAAACAGTAAATTTGTCTGAATAAACTTGATAACTTTCAATGGCAAAAGTTTACTGAAAGTTCACATAAATCGAAAAAGATTGCTGTTGAATTCCTTGATGCCCATTATGAATGGTATAATAACTTAAACATTTTTCAACCCATTTTAAAATTTAGTTTCCTATTTGACCTTGCAAATTCAGTGTCTTTCAAAATATTGAAATGATTGTGTCATTAAACAAATTAATGAATAAATGTATGGCTAACATGATTTTTGCCATGAACTATCAATTAATGATTGATTGCTCATTCATTCATTTAACACAACGAAGAAAGGTCAGTTTGGGCTGAATTCACCTAGATGTCTGTGAGGACCAATTATCTTTTTTAACAGAACACAATCATTTATTGATTTAGACACCCTTCCCCGCAATTACCTTTAGCCCTAAACAATTATGTATGGAACATCCAATTACGGTCACAATTGTGTATTGTAAATGTATATGGCCACCAAAAGTGACTGAGAGCCCATTCCCATCTCTGCACTCATTTGTGGTGCATTAATGTGTATTGTGTTAGGACAGTCTATTAACTTGAATGGCATCAAAACAAACCATAATTCAGACAATGTGCTACTTACATTGGGGAGTTGTGGTGCCATTAATTGTGAATGCCACTCCAACCCACTATGAAACAACACCAGTGCAGCACAATGTATTGTGTCCTGTGTGCTACCGGTACAATCTGAAAAAATACATACCGCAGCATTGTGTAACATTTATTATTAATATTAATAAGCTGTATTTCTAAAGCACCAACATAATATGTACCGCTGTACAATATATAGGGGTTGCAAATGACAGACAGATATAAACAATACCACTGGAGGAGGGGAGGGTCCTCATGTAAAAAACTGACCATGTATTGGTGAAAAATGACATTGATAACATCTTACTGCCTTATCGCTGTAATGGAAGAACATTTGGCATACCATTCTTGCAGCCCTGAATGCACATAAATGCTAGTACTGTGGTTAATATCCTAGAATAACTAGCAACATAGGTATATGTAAATATTTTTACTAACTATTTACTTTCACTTTTGGTAAAAAAAAAAACTTTAAAGAGTTTCCAAACCCACTGATATTGGTAGATTTTAATGTATTGTATTTGCATTTTTTTCAGTCGCTTCTATTGAGAGCAGCAATTAGCATTTGGAATCTAAACAGTTCATTTTATCATTGTTTACATGCAAGCAATGAACTTATTGTTCTGTATTGGTGTCAGCCTAGATTACTGAGATAACAATGCATGGTGGGATGAAAACAGGAGAACATCGCTGAACAAACATGTTTAAATCACTTTGAATTGAATTTAGTTAATTTTTAGGGCCCCTTCAGATGAATATGCACACTCACATTGCCTGAGCATGTATCCTGGTGTTTTGAAGGACAGGGAGCAGACAGCCAGCCTTATCTTTGGGAGAAACAATAGTGCTCTGATGACAAAATCCCATTTGAAAATTATTGGCTAATGATGTCTGCTGGCACCAACTAGCATAGTGGTCATCTTATGTCCACAGTACGGTATACACAAAGGTGACAATATGGGGTGTTCACAACACATTCTTCATGCTCTCCAAGAGCTCCTTGATGAAGAATAGTGATTACATATATAATGCATTCAGAGGTATACAAGCATAGGCTGAATTTTTTTACTACACTAAGGCATAAAGCTGCATACACACGTGCAATTATTATCGTGAAAGATCCTTTCCAACGACTAAGGACTGCACAATGCATGAACGAGTGCTGTAAATTCAGCACCGTTCTGCTCTATGGAGAGGGGAGGGGAAGAACGACGCAGCGGCACCCTGCTGTGCGCTCTCCCCCTTCCCTTGCATTAGGATCGTTCATAGTCCGTGGATCCACCAGGACGGTCGTGGATCCACCAGGACGGGGCTGTACACACACCAGATTCTCGTCCGATATCGGCCCTGAGACGAATATTGGGCGAGAACCATTGGACGTGTGTACCCTTAGTATGACCACATTGCATGCAGTAATATGCATTATCTAACTGTATATGTGCATTGTCATTCATGTCCCTAATTACATATCCGTGAAGTGTATTTTGAGCACCACAAAATATAGTACTCTTTGGCTTGCTCCTACTTTCTGCTCATTTAAAAAAGCACTCAAAACACACTTTTTTCAGACTTGCCTACCAATCTTCTGTCTCTTAAAACCCTCTCTACTTCCCATCCCTCCATATCTCCCCTCCTATGGTGTGAGACTTCCCTCATAGATTGTAAGCTCCTCGGGGGAGAGTCCTCTTCTCCTCCTGTGTCACTGTCCGTAACTGTCTGTTATTTGCAACCCCTATTTAATGTACAGCACTGCGTATTATGTTGGCACTATATAAATCCTGTTTATTAATAAAAATGATTTATTATGTAAGTGGCTTTTTGTACAACTTAAAGTAAGCGCTCACAGACCTCTTAAGCAGCAATACTTGTCTTATTCCTCTTCCCCAGCACCCTGAACTCTTCTCTGCTTCTGGTATGTGGGGTGGCTTTTAACACCCACATGTGCAAAGCAGAACCACTGGTCCTGCAGGATCACAGGTTTACTTGTATGGTTCTCTTTATGGTTATCTGCATCTATGTATTGATTGCTAGCATATCCAGTTAGTGCCATGACTATGGACTTTGTAAAGCACTGCGTAATATGTCGGAGCTATACAAACACTGGCTAATAAGAAAATGATCTTAAAGTGATGTAGAAGGATATAACCCACAAGGAGGAATCTTTTGCTTTTCTAGTGTTTAGCCTCACAGTGGCAGGGCATATAACAAGAGGACATCTTGAAAGGGATTTTAGGGTGAATAAAAAAATTCCCTTATATTGCATAAAACATGAAAAACTTTAATGCTCAATGATTTAGCAAACAAAATATCATCCAGTCTAGGTTTAGATATTCTATACAGTATTTAATCCCTTTTCTCATCGCTTGTTAATGTTTTTCCTTGAAAACTTCTGAATGACTTGATTTATTCTGACACTCTACTTTGCATACACAGGCAGAGGAACTTGAGGACACTGATAGAAGAGTCAATATTTGAAAAGAATATGAGTATTTGAGTAACATTCTTTGGAAACTTTAGATCCAATAATAACTAGATCAGCTAAACCCACCTTCATCTAGGAGGGCTACATTTATTCTGTCCTGGCCATAGATTTACACAAGGGCCTGACAACACTAATAATTGTCTTTATGGCAGCTGTCTTCAAACACTGGCTTTGTTATGCTCATCAAAAGCATCAATGTATGTGTTTTGTGTTTTCACTTAACCTAATCACATAACAATCCCTAGGTATCCTACAAATATGTGCAAGAGATCTAATGATTAAATGGCATTGTATTATCATTTTAAATTTTGTCTGGGTTTTGTGGTCATCAGTGTTTTCCGCAGCCCATTTTAGCTGGGCGCACCACCCGGCACTTTGTAGTAACACAACTTGGGTGGTTACAGAGAAGTTGGGTCACAATACAGGGGCTGGGACCCACCTAAAATTTCTTCCCACCCAGCTTAAAAAAAATCTGGGTTGAACACTGGTCCTGTGAGTACCTTTATTTATTTGGATGATGCCCGAGAAGCTGTAGAAGCACATATTTTTTTGGAACCATAAATGAGAGTTTAAGAAACCGTATAACATAGTATTATATTTCTGTAGTCCTATAATACCTGCATTATTTACCTATGCACATTCCATTGCAGGGAGCCGCCATCTTTTTCTTTTCCTCTTGGAGATGATCTTTGGCAATGTTTATTGGTTGTTCTGGGATGATGTAAAATTCAATCATTCCTGGCATGCGCAAGGGAAGCCAGGATTCCTGCGATTCCCTGGAAACCAACGCTCAGCTGCGCATTCACAGCTCAGAAAGATGTGACAGCCGGGTGTCATTCAGGCAGATAAGAACAGTAATTGCAGAAAGGACATCGCCTGCCCCTTTCTGCAGTAACCACCTACCTGATCTTATATTTTTCAAAGTGACACTAAAGTTCATCATTAAATGTTTATTCACAGCAAATCAGAAATGGCACGTACTAGCCATTTACATGTGCCATCCGTGTATATATATATATATATATATATATATATATATATATATATATATATATATATAATAATTGTCTTGTTTAAAGCTCCTCTCCTATTGTGTGTTACTTCCCCCACCTCCTAGATTGTAAGCTCTTTGGGGCAGGGTCTTCTCCTCCTGGGTCACTGTCTGTATTTGTCTGTCATTTGCAACCCCTATTTAATGTACAGCGCTGTGTAATATATTAGCGCTATATAAATCTTGTAATAATAATAAAAGCCCATATCAAGACAAAAAACCAGGGCAGTACACTTTGCAGTAAATGCACATTTTTCTATATTATACCCGCCAGGAATGCACTCAGCTCTAAAACCAAAACCAGAACTATACTTGACTTGATCTCATATCTTCCATATTCTACATACCTAAATAGCATTGTTTTACTAGGGCAAAGTGTCATCCCCCATTTCAAGTCAGTTTCAGAATGTGTTGTCATCTTTTATGGGCCCTGAAATGTTAAATAACATTTTATGCATAGCTCATGAATCTGACACGTTTTTTTCCCCTAAGCTCCTCTAAGATAAAAAATGTTCACTTAACCTTGGTGTGACCTTCTACAATAGTCATTATCTTCTGAAAACAGCTTGAGATGTGCGAGCTTTGTGAAAAAAGCTCACCTAGAGGTTTTATTCCTGAGTTCAGGTACACTTTATGCCTGTAGTGGGCTGACAACCCATTGCTTTTTTTGTGGACTGAATGTTGTCAAACCTACCTAGAATATTTAGCTAAACTTTTCTATGAGCCCTACTGCCAGATCTCTACAACACAAAACCTTATCATTCTGTAACCTGACATTCTGATACACTGACTCAAGTAAAAGGTATAGAACTTTGAAAAGAAAAACAAAGTGCTGCAATGTATGGTAAAAATGCATTATAGCACTGCAAGGCATGCATGCGGTGTGAACGAGCCATTACAACAGCCACTATGATCTGACGTTTATGTAATGTAAGAAAAAGCAATGCAGACTGAGCAATTCTTCACCAAGAGGGGCTGAAACTACAGAAAGTAAATGAGAGCAGAGATAAATAGTTACAAAATGCATACATCATAGTCCAACATGTGTGCACATATATACCCTGTTTCCCCGATTATAAGGCACTCTCTTATATTTTTTGAAATGCCAAAATATGCCCTGGGTCTTATTTTCAGGGGATGTCTTATTTTTCCATGAAGAAGACTACAGTACACATTTATTGTTGAAAGTCACTCATGTGCCATTGATTGTCCCCTTCTGATCACTCATGTTCCATTGATTGTCCCCTTCTGATCACTCATGTTCCATTGATTGTCCCCTTCTGATCACTCTATGCAATGATTGTCCCCTTTTGTTCACTTACCGGTAATTAAGTGTAGGGATCTCCGTTAGGGTAGGGATCTCCGTTAGGGCAGGGATCAGCAGCTTGCTTCCTGGTGCAGAATGCCGGCTTGTTACTTTCAGTTTCACTCTGCACTGCAGCCAGGAGGAGACACGCGCTGCAGCCAGCATCAAGGAGACACACACAGGATCAGATATGGGGGGATGTCTTATTCACGGGTGAGTGTCCTAATTTAATTATTTTTTCAAAAATCGGGGGTGGCTTATTTATTGGGATGACTTAAAATGGGGGAAACAGGGTAATCAACATTCATACATAGGTTTCAGAAATGGCACTTTCTTTCTAGCTGATTGTAACCTACGTTTATGACATATGGGGGGTCCTTAGCTTGTCTTTTAAAATAAATAATTTTCTACATGGAGACAGGGAACTGTCTAGTTATAGAGCAGTGCTGGAGGAGCGTCGGTGTCAGCTGTAAAGCCTCTTCTGTGTAAAGTAACATTCTGACACCAGGGATAGAGAAGAAGCTATTATTTATTGATTTGTTACTAAACATTTTTACAAGCAGGGATCATTGCTAGAAAACAGAGACTTTGATGTTCCTTTGCAATGTATTCCGTCCATCTAATGTTAAATAAAACAGTTATGACACATTTGGTACAAGGTCTGTGAACTGTGTAAATGCAAGGTCATTCTTGGTTGTGTGTTCTCTTGTAGTAGCCATATTGTTGTGTAATGTTGACGTAACTAATGGCTATTGGCCTAAAGTGTACAAAAAGACAAAACTTTGCTTTGGAATGAGTAGAGAAGGTTAAAACATTGGTTCATTTTCTATTTTTAGATTGTATTTATTTTCGCTGTTTGTGTCCCATTAGGTATATTTCCTGTAATTACCTGTCCCCTGAAATACATTGGGAATTAAGAAGAGATTTCTCTGGAGACAGGAGATCATCTCTTAGGTAGTTATGACCTTAACAAATGTCCCCATTTCCCACCTTTTTATTGCTGGTGACAATGGTTAGAAAGGGACACAGACAGCAATATATATATATATAGGTACCCAGTAGCAGCCGTATATGATCATTATGTACTGTATGCAGAAACATAAGTGCAGGTTGATTATAACAAAGGGGGAGAGATTATAAGGTTTTGTGTCATGGGCATCTCTTTGATGTCAGGTTGAGACTCTGACCTTTGAGTTCATTCAGAATTCATTGAAAGGTGTATTTAACCTGCTAATTTTTATTTGCCTGTAATAATATCATGTACCACTTAATTTTAATTCCTTATTACCATAGATCTGATCAATTCTTAACCAGAACTAGAGGTTTTAACCTGATCTGATTCAATTGCAGAATTGATCCTAACACTGAACACTTAAGCTACGTACACACTTCCAATTATTATCGTTGGAAAACGAACGACGAACGTTCATGCACGATATATATGAACGATCGTATAGCACCGATCCTGCACATAGAGTTAACGACACGATCGTTCGTAGATATTGTACACAGTTTCCAGCGACTTTCCTCGTTCGTCGGCGTCGTTGGTTACTTTTTTACGAACGATTTTTTGCCCAATCGATCGTTCGTCGTTCGATTGGAACATTGCTATGGTACACCGATGGTTAGTAATTCTTTTTGGTTAGTGATTTTAAGGGATGGAGCCACTTTCAATGTTTTATCTAATCTAATGTAAAAATATCAAGTAGCTTTACGTAAAACAAGTAATCTGCTAATGTTGTAGAGATTACCTGACCACAAGGCAAACTAAAATTTTGCCTTTACTGATATTATTTTAGGAAAGAAAGGGGATGAGCAAAATTTAAATTAATGAAGGATTAAGGCAGCATTTGGTGGCTTTGACCATTGCCCTCAACATATATGTTGGCTTTATAAAGACCGGTTTTTTACACACAAAATGAAGCAAAACACACAAGCGTCTATATTATTATTATACAGTATTTATATGTCGCCATCATATAAAGCAGAGCTGTACAAAGTCCATAGTCATGACACTGACTGTCCCTTAAAGGGGCTCACAATCTAATGTTCCTATCATAGTCATATGTCAATAATGTAGTCTAAAGGTCAATATTGGGGGAGAAGTCAATTAACTTAACTGCATGTTTTTGGTATGTGGAAGGAAACCTACGCAAACACGGGGAAAACCTGCAAACGCCATGCAGCTAGTGCCTTGGCCGGGATTCAAACCTGGGTCCTAGCACTGCAAAGGCCAGAGTGCTAACCCCCAAGCCACCGTGCTGCCCTATATTGACCAGTTAATATCCTGGCCAATATAGTTATAGTTGTAATGTTTATTAACATCACACACCCAGACCTCCTTTCTGTAATGTGGATCCTTTTAGGTATGTGTGACGGAGACCTAAAATAATAGATTTATTTTGAAAATACTAACACAATGAAAATCTGACATTGTAAGGTAGGAAAATTATCTCTGGGACCTAATAAAATGTTCAAAATCCTGCAGAACTCTGTGGGAGTCCTATATCTCAGGAAGCCTTAATATGAGGTAGTGCAAAGTGAAACTCCAGCCAAATAAAGTGGAACTCCAGGCAAATGTGGGGAGTTAAAATCAATATACAACGGTCTTAGCCCATTCAGACAGCCGGTGAGGTTGTGGTGCGGTTGCTGCTTCCTGCGACCAATGCTCACTATTGAGATCCCACACGTTGGAACAGTAGTGAGAGGTTCACTAGCACCTACTGTCCCCAGTGTTCAAATGTTGGTTTATTAGGAACCTGTGCAGGGATTGGAGTGTCTGAAGAAAGCTGCCGGGAGCCCCCAGGGTAAGCCTGTTACCTGCCAAAGGGTTTACACACCTAAAATGTACAAAGCCTCTACTATAATGTACGGCTGGCCTGACATATGCTTGTGTCTGTATATGGGACTCGTGCTCTTTTCCATTTGTGTTATTATTAAACAGGATTTATATAGCGCCAACATACTATGCAGCGTTGTACAACAAATAGGGGTTGCAAATGACAGACAGTGACACAGGAGGAGAAGTTCCTGTCCTGAAGAGCTTACAATTTAGAAGGTGGGGGAAGTAACACACAATAGGAGGGAAGATAAGTAGACCAGTGTTGCTTAAGCTATGGGTCCAGAGAGCGGTAGTTTTGTTTAGTTTTTTGGTTGTTTCTTTGGAATAAAAAAATCATAAACCACTCACCCATAACCTGAGAGAATTTAAATCCTGATTGACAGCATTGATACATATTGGGGGCTAGCCCCCCGTGTATGGTGAAGGGAATTCCAAATGGCAAAGAATGACTGGTATGGGGCTCTGTGTTGGAATTTGCTGACGGTAATTATCATCAGTCTCAGTAAAGGGACCATTTTAAAATTTGTATTAATATTTTATTGTGGTCCTTGGATTATAAAGCTCCTCCCCCCCCGAACTAAACCCAAATGTAAAATAAAATGTGTGATAGTTATATAGTGGGGAAGAAAATGTTATTTTTATAGCAGAAAGGACAGGTGATGTTTCCTCTTACCTGCCTGATGACAATTATTTATCTAAACTCGCCTCTCCCCGTTCTCTTCCCAGGTTCAGCCATTTAGATTGGCCAGCCCTGAGTGAACTATCCCCCACACATGTGCATGAGATTTGCCCAGCATCCAGCTATGGGGGATTGTACACTCAGCTCCCCCTGCAGCATGGGGCTGGTAGGGCTCTGGGTTATTACAGATGGGTATCACCTGCCAATAAAGAATCTGCCTGATCACACTGTTTATAACATAAGGTCTTAAGTCATGGCTGAACAGGTGATTTAGGGCCTTACTTGTGTGACTATTTCCCTTGATTTTAAGCAAAAAGCCCATGGAAAATGAAGTATGCAATAATGTGCCCTGATGATCAGAAGTCATCACACCGCAGCAGCATGACCTCTGCATCCGGATTGGATGACTGGCCAATGTATGCAGAGAGAACAATTCACAGCAGGTGAACCCCAGGGTGAATATAATCAGGTGGAGGAACAGTTAATAGTAAAATGTGCTGGCCTGAAGTTTGCATATGGGATGTACAGAGCAGTGATGCTGCCATGGAGGAGGCTGGGCTCAGGACACGTGATGGTGACTTTATCATGGGGGGGTGAATAAAAGTCCCCAACCTGCTCTACCTGCCTCCAGGGGCCCTCCCCCCGCCATCCTCTATGCAGGTCAGCTGGTACAAGCGCAGCCAGTGGCAGCACGGAAGAAGGCCGAGTGTGAGGAGAGATAAGGGGAGAGCTGTGAACTTTGCACATCCACACGCAGCTCAGGCGAGGCCCCGCCCACCTCATACCTGTATAACCACCTGTACGGGGGGAGGAGCCCCCCCATAACGTATCACCGGGGACCACTCACCCACACAACCAACTTTATTTATAAGATGACACGTGACACATCCCATTATAAGTACAGAATCGATGAGTCTTATTATCACTGTCCGCCCATAGAACATCACATAAAGATGGCTGTCAAGTCACCCAGTGGCCATCCTTGGTCAGTCGGAGTGACAGGAAAAGTTTGTTTGGAAGTTGCTCCGATGTTGGAGAAGATGATGTTTTGCCCCCTCCCCTCCCCCATGTCCTCCTCTCCCCGCCCCCCGGACTCTCCTTCCCCTTCCTTGTTAAAGTTCTCTACCAACCAGCTTCCAGCAGCAACAGCAGCAGCACCAAGAGCAGCATTCTGCCTGCAGGACCTGATGCTCATCCATATTAAAGTGGCTGAGCTCAGGAATCCAGCCAGATCATCTCCTCCTAGAGCAAAGTTTATTTTTAACTAGCAAGCCCCACCACATCCCGGATGGTGCTGCTCTCAGCTCTGTGGCCTGACCTACAAAGCACCGGGAAACTTTCTCACTAGCACGCTGACAAAACTTTCTGCTTTACTTTTCTCCTTATTTCATCTTTGTCACTGGCGGTGTGTTAGCGATCGGTATAGATGGCCTGCAGCCTGCAGTGAGATGAAGACATCCCTTGTAAGGTAAGCTGGGGAAGAGCCCATGGCAGATCTCCCCTGATTACATCCTCCATGTAGCTCTCTGCTCAGGATGGGGAATAAACTTTCCTGCCATAGTGAGCCCAGCATCTGCTGTGCGGATCACACGTAGCACGAATGGCCACGATCGTCATCGTGACTACAGGAAGGAGCCTGGCATCGCATGGGAATCGTGTGCGGGGACACTGCTCACCCTGCCATCATACATGGGCTGTCCTGCCTGAACCCATCACCAATATACAGGCTTCATGATGGGGGACACCCCCCCATACTTACAGAAACTTTATAAAGTATCAAGTGGGGCTGTCTGCTTGCTGGGATCGGGGGATGGGGGATCGGTGATGGGGATCTGGTGGGGTGGGATCGTATGATGGGGATCTGGTGATGGAGGATCAGATGAGGTGGGACTTGGTGATAGGAGATCTGATGATGGGGATCTGATGAGGTGGGACTTGATGATGGGGATCAGATGAGGTGGGATCGTATGATGGGGATCTGGTGGTGGAGGATCAGATGAGGTGGGACTTGATGATGATGGGGATCTGTTGATGGTGATCTGTGCTGGATGTGACACGTTTGTAGTGGCCCGGACACATGTGGGTGATGTGTCTGCCCCTGTGTAAGCCATGGTTGAAGTTGTAGGAGGAGAATGTTTCTCCTGTCTCAGCAGATCTGTCCTCCCCTGCTCCTTACTGGTCAGGAGATAGAAGGAGCCCAGATCCGGATGAGCAGTTCACATTCCATTACGAAATTCTACACGGCTTAGGAGCCAGCACAGCAGCACCAACATACTAGACTAGGGGAGGGAAGTGTCTGTGATGGAGGGTCCTCACATTAACCCTTCCATCCAGCATGCTGATCACCATCAGGACAACCTTCCCTAATGTCCAAACACACCTCCATGTGTCATCATTCTCACTCATCATCCATAGGTTTGTAATGGCTCTGACCTCCACACCTTGCCCAGAGAAGGGGATTTCTGTACTCCTGGACTGGTGTTGTGCCATCAGTCTGGATTATATTGTGCCTAACCCTTCCTTTGCTGGATGGATGCTTATACAGGAACATACAGCTGTCACTTCCTGCTGAGTCTTCATGAAAGTTTTGTCCCAGATAGATAACTATGACCTAGGGAGAGGCTCATTTCTTTGTTGTTTCCTTTAAGTCCATCATTGGTACTTTCCATGGATAATCTTCAGCTTTCTGTGTATTCTGGATCATTGCTGAGTTACCTTGCTGTAGCTTTTTCTCCTTCTTGTTGGGCATGATGAGGGCACTTCCATGTGTTGCATAGATCTTGTTATATGTCCTCATGCATTGTCGTGACCTTCTTACTGAAATCCGTAGCCTCTCGCCAGGTTTTGTGTAACATCCATTAAGTTTTCTCTGCTGTTGGTTTTCTTTTCACAATGACAAATGAACAAAAAAAAGAGCAGCGGTGTGTTTCTGGACAGAAGAAAAGCAAATAAAGTCAAGTCCTTTGGATGGTGGTATTCATGATCCCTTTTTAAAAGAAGGTGGTGCTTTGAAGGTCATAGGATAAGTGTTGCTAAGCAGCTAAACAGAAGGCAGCTAAAATTAACCCTCATATCTTAGTAAAAGGGAGATGCAAGTTTTTCCTGGCTTTTTCAAAAGTTTTATGAAAAGAAAAAAAACTTCTGAGTTGTCCTTTGGTGAATGGCCCTAGTTCTATTTACTGAACACATGATGTTTTGTCAGATGACACAAGAGGTCAGGGGGAACATTAGGAACGTGGAGTATATCTGTCCCATGCTGAGCATACAACATGATGATTATCACAGCCAGAGATGCAGGTAACTGAAGTCAAACTTTTTTTACAGCCCCTCCAATCACCATAGACCTAAAGGTGTAGGAGAGGTGGAGCCAAGTGATTTGTTTGTAACTTCAGCTGCCCACAGTTATATAACTGCTGATCTTTATTGCATTCAGTTTTTTTTTTTACTGATGGTTATCTTTGCTCCAGCATTTTTATCATATAAAAAGTTGCACAGGTCTGTAAAATTTTTGCTTGATGCAGGTAACTTATCCCACCCTCTCAGGCAGGATGATCTTTATCTTATGTATTAAGATGTGAAAGATGCAGATCAAACAATAGATAAGTGACACAGCTAACAACTATGTGTTCAAGCAAATTTCCAGCCAAACCCTTTTATTTCATCTGTGTGGATTTCCTTGTCATCGATGTTCCTAGAGGATATTTGTTTTCCTAATATCGTGATGATGGGGTACCTTTCTATTGGGGTCACAGGGAAAAACAACATTTCTACATCCAAAGCTTCAGAGCTTTTCAATCCGTTCTAATTCATTGGCTAGGAAGTAATTGACTTGTGCCCAGTAAAGTATAACTCCGATCTTCTGGTAAATATGCCTCAAGCCATTTCGAATGAACTTGGGATCTGGGTGACAACCCAAGAAGCTGCACCACTGGAAACAAGTCAACTTCAATGTTTTAATTCCTACACGTCAACTTTAAATGAATGGCCTTGGGCTTTCAGATAAAATTACATTTTCCAAATTCTGAATCCAGTGCTACACAGATCAGATAACATGTATTAGATGATACGCAAACATACTAATTATAACTAAGTGATGCTCAGATCTTAATATAATAATATCTGATATATTGGATGAAATATTTGTTTTTCCACAGACGTGTGGTCCAAGTGCTTAATCTTTCCTTTACTTATGTGCAGTATAGCAACTTTACCATCATACACATCAAATGCACAATTCTAGATCCTGATGGGGTTTTAAACATGACCAAAAGTTATTTTTGCCCTACCAGCATAGAAGAGAACTGAGTTGGCGTGTCATACCAGCAGCCTATGAAGCTCAATTATTGCTATAATTTTCCCTCCTTACACTGAGTTTGTCACTTAATTGCACTGAAGTAATGACAATTGAATCATATATATGAGTGAAAAGCCATTGTATAATAGGCATGCTATAGAGTGCATGAACTTTTTTTTTTTTGTTGGTGAAAATGTTTTCTGATCATATAGGATATTGTATTTGTTCTTGCAAAGTCTACTAATACCATAATCCTGATGATGTATATTTTCCTCCATCACTCATGTCCACAATCGGCCCTTTTGCAACTCGCCCCTTATTTTCAATTATTATATAAACAAAATTACAATACAAAGGTACCATGATATTGTATTTAATGTGAAATTACTTTATCAAAGTTCATAATGTCAGGTTGACACTTCTATATAAATTTTTGCTCCATATTTTTTTGTTAGTAATCCAAGCAAGTTCATTTATGTGAATGGAGAGATTCCCTTTCTAAACTTTTTTGGCTAAATGCTACAGTCGTTGTAAGAGTTAAACATCCAGCACCGCCACCTTTACGGTAAATGTTTCAATAAAAAGACTTTGCCCACCAGGTTTGTTACCTGGCAAGTTGGAGACACAAAAGTAAAATGAATCATTGTTCCAACATGCTGCAAAGGGTGGGACATTTCACAGATCCTGTTATCTGCATTCAGGGAAAGGATGTAGGTCGCACACAATAAGATGGAGGAGTGGAGGTGCTACTCTCTACCATAACATCTAATAAATCTAGATTTTAGCACTAACTGCTTCTTTATTTAAAGTTGTTTCTGACTGCATGGGAACTAAAAAAAATATATATTTGGGGGGAATTAAACTCATGATGAAAAAACAAGAATTTGTTACATACCTGTACAGCAAACAAATTTATAAAATGTATTATGGCTACAAAGGAGCAATATTGAATGGGTATCTTTATCTTTTACACACTTTACTTCTGCAGCAAAAATTTAAAAAAATGAGTACATGTTTAGGTGATTTCAATTATTTTGATTTATTCCAGTAGCATAACCTCTGAAATATGATGCATTCTGTAATCTTTATATGGTTTCTAATGATGTTTTAATTATAAGTGATAGGGTGCAATTTATATTCTTCAGGCATAACTAGATAATTGGCAGTTAAAGTAAATAAGGTCTTGGAGGCTTTGTAAATACACTTTATTTTTATGTGTGAAGCTGCAGCGTTACAATGAACACTCAACCACATGGATTGACTTTTAAAGGTCATATGAAGGGTACTTCTAAACAATCCCTGCCTGTAAAGAAGAACTCAGGAAATATGGTTGTCTGTGTCCTCTACTGTTCTAGTTTTGTCCTAACACATGCAGATATTATAAATATCCAGATTTTGTCTGATGTTTGTAGATGTATCACACAAGTGCAGAGCAACTGCAGTTTATTGACTTGGCTTCTTGCAAGGCAATAAGAGCATCAGGGTAAACTACACTTGACCCTTATACAGGAGATAAAGTCCTGGCCTTATGTTTAAGCAAATTGCTTCTGCCTTGCAAACAAGAATAATCTGATGTAAAAGGTTGACAGAAAGGGTGGTAGGTGTGTTGTAATTGTTGATTAACAGCAGAAATCACTGTAGAGATCTATGATCTGTATGATGCTTTTTTAATTTAGATGCTTTTTAGCTCTGGGCTTCTCTATACCTTTGATGCATCTCAGTTCCCCATCGGGTAATGTTAACATGCACGTTAGAATTTGCATATCATCCACTAAGAATTGGCTTGTGGATCTGTGTTGTTTGCTTGGTGCCAGGCATTGGGGCTTGTATCCATTAATTTATTACTGTATCATGTCTTAAGTATAACTTGCCTGCACATGATCAGAGTTATAGAGAGATATATGTAAAGTCTGAAAACACAAGTTGGTTACAGGATGCTGCTAATGCCTCGAGTAGGCAGTCCTTGCCAGAAGAACTCACAATCTAAAGAATATATAAAACCATATCCTATTTTCCTTGGCAGAGGAGAAGCATTCCGGAGTAGCGTGTTTTCACTAGAGCCTGTGAGCAAACCTGCCATTAAACAAAGGTAGATTTCAGTGAAAAGGTGCTTCAGACAAAAGCAGTGTGTTACGGGTGGAGACTGTTTGCTCAGTGTGATTCAAATAAGAAAAATTATGAGAGCCTCTGTAGATTTCATCCACCAGGTATTTGAATAGGCTGACAAGGATTCACCTGCAGCCCTCAGACTTTCATAATGCTACTTGTTAACGGGGGTGGAGGAACCCCCCACAGGCATTGTTACTTTCTTTTGTACTCATTCTTGGGGTCATAAGATAAACTTAAGTTGCTGACTAAAGTCAGTTTGCTTTTAGTTCCTTATTGTTTCCTGTTTGACAATAAGTTGTTTTATACTCCTAGAAAATGTCAAAGTTTGGAGAGTCCTGTAGACATGTAAGCACTGTTGCACCTGACCGAGCATATTTTTTTTAGTTTTTAAAATAAAAACGATTCCTGAGAAATCCTTTGTGTTGCCCGCAACTGTAAAAACGCTGTGTGCATTCAGCATTTGGACGTTCTGATAAAGACAACTGGCTGGATCTGTGTCTGTAACAGATGTCCATCCTGTCTGAAACCTTCTTGGTAGATTAGCTTTAGACCGAGTACACGCCTGCATCCTCTTCAAGCTGCTGCTAAGCACATGGTAACATTTAGGACCTCTGGTTTCCATGGCAAGAAGGGCAGATGAAACAGCGCCTTGTGGATTTACCTGCTCCGCTTGTTGCCAAGGCTAATGATGCAATGAATTGGGATCCTCTTTTGTTAATTAAATTAGGCTTGCATCTGAAACCTTCTCTGTACAGGTAGAATGAACAGGGCTGGAGTTTTAAGGGATGAATCTGTGTTTCTAAGAATTTAGCAAAACAAGTTGGTTGATACAAATGGGGGTCTAAATACTGATGAATTAACATTTTTTGTTGTAGTTTTTAGAAATGATGAGTCAAACCAATGATGATCAAAGCATGTATAGTCTTGTTAAGCTTAGATTCCAGAGGGTTATGAAAGCAAAGATATGCTCAACCTACATACAGCTTTTTCAGGTTTATGGTGTAATTTGCACTACTTTGGTAGCTGCTGAAACTTTCATATCTGTAAATTGCTCATATAAAGGAAGGGTAATGCAGCCATCCTCCATGAAAATCCAATGCAGCATCCTGTTTAAATATAATCTCTGGTACCTTAACCTCTCAACATTAAAAAAAATGCAAAAATAATGCATCATGGTTTTAAAAACGACTTATGTTTAGTTCAGCATTTAAATTGCATCATCTATATGTGCAAATGAAAGCCAGATATAGTAAAGTTCTTTTTCATTTTCCCAGTTCTGGTTGGAATGCCCACTGTTTGTTTAGAATTCTAGCTTAATGTCCTGGAGGGGGAGAAAATAAATGCCATGGAAATGCACTATTTATTTCAAATGCAGTGCTTTGTCCTATATCATTTTTGCACTCTTAAGGAAAAAAAAGACAAGGGAAGTTTTGAATAGTACCACACACACATTGTCACCTTAATAATGAAAATATATGATAACAAGCAAATCGTTATTATCAATTCATTTCTTGTATCTGTTAGAAAGCTGATTTAAAGATGCTACTGGGATATGGTTTTGGGATTTTATAGAGCCACTCACGTTTCTTTGATTACTCATCCCGTGAAAGTGAGATGCTGTTTTCCTGTATGAAATCCCCCCCGATAACTGCCAGATTGTGCAACAGAGCATCTGGTTTTCTATCAACATGGGTCCTTTTTGGGAACCTGCGATTTGTGAATCTTTTGATTCTCCATTGGATTCCTTGGAAACTGAATATGTACTTCTGTTTTGCCTAGCTATGCAAATTAGTACTGGCTCCAGACATGTCAAGATAGTGGCTTTTTCCCTCCATTGAAGGGATCTTTTCAGGATCTCCTGCTGATGGCTGACTGAAAATATTTACCTGACCACAATCTCCCCCACTGCTAGGGTGGCTGTAACAGCCCTTGTTTAGGGCTTGGTCTGAAAGCAGAAACCCAAATCGCCCTCCCACCATTGATGTTCTTTTTATCTTGAGCATTATCTTTGTAACTGGTTATTAGCAACTAACTGCCACGGCCCTCCTCATTCAGTGCCTGCATCATCTGCTTTCAGCCCCATCCTGGACCAGGTGTATGTGTAGGCATGTTCTACATTCCTGACCTACAGCTACATTGAGAATTAAGGTCAGTAAAACATTTCTGTTAGAGTTGCATGTATTTTGCTTGTCCTAAGCTTCTTAATTGTGTGTTAGAATCAGGCCAGAAGCTGCATTTTTTTTACAGTTACAAACTTATATAATGTCTTTGTATCATGAGCTGTTTCAGTACATTGGTTCTAGAACTCCGTTGCATCATGCTTTTAAGTAAAAGGGATTTCTTAAAGAGGATGTTGGCTAGTAACTAATGATCTGGACCGCCTGTCTCCCTTCCTGTTTGGGAACTCATTTCCCTCTGTAAGAATTTTTTTTTCTTTAGGACCTTTGATATCATTATCCCACCAAATATATTGTGTTTTTTTTTTTTTTTGATGTTAAGTGTTCACTTTTTCTTGCCGTTTAATTGCCGTACAGTCACAGTACCATCCTCGACTTTTTGCAGTGATGTACAAAATCTAAATTAAATGAATGTGATCCAGTAATGTTCATAATGAACAAATAATAATAGTTTTTTTTTTTTCATCAACAGCACCAGTTGTTGTAGTTCCTAATATTTAGTTCTCTGTTCAGCGATGTATTGCTGCAATTATTTTTCTTTGGCAGAGAGTGGGTTAAGGTGCTGCCAGTAAGAGGTGTGGGGTGTTACTTTGTGAGCTTTCACTCCTACTTGCAAAAGCCTTGCAGTGCAGTCCAGGCCCCTCCAGGAGCAAAGCAGATAAATCCTTTCTCAGGATGGTAACAAGATGCTGGAAAGGTAACTTATACATCAGTGCCAGATTTCAAAACTGATTCATCGCCAACATGCACACTTTCTCATGTGCAGTTCCTGAAACTCAACCAGGTGCCCTTTCTCCAAATCTGTACAACTCTTCCGGGTTTTCTTATAGCTATTAGAAGTAAGGACTTTGATGGGTGTTGGTGATCACCCTGGGAAAGTAGGAAATTCTGAGATACAAGTGTATGAATGTGTACTGCACATAACAGCTGTAAGCGCTCTGTAATATATTGGAACAAATGATATAATTACACGTTTTATCGGATGCCTCAGAAATGGCATATGTATTGATCAACATCAGGATTTAGACTAGTGATATATGGTACCCTAATTAACTTTTTCAGTGTTTCTGAGTACAAAATCTTATATGGTATTACATTTGTGTCTATTTTACCATGCTTGTATATTCATACATGTGTTTCATTATTTGGGTTTCGTGTGCATACTGTGTTACACTACATAGTTGATAGACAAGCAATTTTTTTTTTAATGTGAAAAGAGCTGATGTGGACATAGAGAAAAGTATTCTTTTCACAGTGCTAATAGATACTAATGAATTACAGAATCCCAAAGTGAACCCTGTTGTGACTGGGACAGAAAGCTGGCACTCCGCAATGGAAAGCAAGGTAAGGATGAACTACATGTTACATACTTATCATTGTTCATCCCCCCTCCCTGTATCTTATTCCTGCTCTCACCAGACATGAAAAACTAGTGATAAGATAAAGTTCCTGAGGTATAATCGCATTTCAAAGAGGTCCACACAAAGACTGATTAACATCTTTATTGTGGTAGAATGATAGGACCAGTCAGCTACCCAACAGAAGAAGTCTGAAGATTAAACACCCTCTTGGTAATTCAGTACATTTAGGGGGTTAGATGTGGAAACCCATAACAACCTAACTGAATTTACTGAAGTCAGACCAGGACAAAACTTTGGTTGCTATGGGTACTGCAACTTCACATAATGTTGTGTTCTGTGCAGTTCCTTATTGTATAGGCTAGTAAATAAAGAATCACAATCCTTACATCTCAGCTATCTAAATAACATAAGAATTGTGGAATAGAACTACTTCTATAATATACATAAAAGAATGTGTGCTGTAGCTGATTTTTTATTTTCTGTAAAATTTACAGTTCTCTGTTAAACCACTTCAGCAGCCAAATAATCGTGAGCATTTCAGTTTCATGGGAGTGTTGTACATCTGTACCCATTAGTGACATAGGGCCAGGAGCTGGAGTGTAGAGGGGTACCAGGCACCAAAGGCTTCTGGAAGTGGACACCCCAAGCATGCTTTATATACTGTTACTGAGTCAATAACAAACTTATTATGTATCAAAAAATGCAAACCAAGGTAGAAATTAATGAAAACATTTCATTTGTATGCTCCCAATTTGGTGTATGCAAAGCTATGATGGGAAAATAAAATCCTGCTAATATGTACTGCTAGCTGTGGTCCCTGTAAACATCAGCATGACTTACTGACGCATGTATTTGAGGTTTGATGAGAGCAGTTTTTACTTTAAAAATGTTTTCAGAACTTTGGTTGCTATAAAGCTGTCTTTTGCTATAGTGATCTTCAATACTAAGTAAGGTCCCTAAATCTTTTATAAAAAAAAGTTTTATTTTCTAACAAGCTGTTGGAAAGGGGTTGCTATGGAAGATGCCTCCACTTTTCCCTTTATTAGTTTATTACAAAAAAACTTGTCTATGTATATGATGAAAGTAGCTGTATTGAAGGCCTTCACTTTGCACACAATCCGCTCTGAATATTATTATTATAGGCATCATTATAACTTGGATATTCCTTCCTGTTTTAAAATTGACTTTCATAAAGGCATTATTTGATGTGGACTTGTCTGCCGGCCTGGGGAGAAAAGTGTATGAAGTATTCTGTATAATTGCAATGCAATGTATTGTTAAGACAGATTTTCCTTCCTAGATTCTGTTTTCTAGGACTCTAATGTCGAGCCACATTTTTTTGTTTATTTATGGTAAGCAGACCACTTGTTTGCACCTAAAACACAGCCCCCATTTTCTGTTTTGTTTTCACATCAACCGGTTAGGTCAGTTGTAGCACTCCTAGGAGCAGTGTGACTTTGCTTGAAATGAATCCACAGCTGAACATGCTGGCATACTGTACCTTTTGCCTTTTGCTTGGAAAGTTTGGTACAATGTTTCACTTTTATGAAATGCTATAAAAAGTTGTTTATAGTTTTGTTGTAATAAATAGATTGCTTTACTGTACATCCTTAACCTAAATTATTTAACTAATCCAATGAATGCATCTGCCTATATATATATGTTGTTGCAGGCCTCAGGAAATTATTTGATGTCACTGTCTTGTGTGGATCGCTTAGTATGTTAGTTATATTACAGGTAGCATTAATATTTGATGTTTGTTCATAGCAGGTTGCAGGATTTCTGTTCAGTTGTGTGCACTCTTGTTTTACACCAGGTTTTACCTGCCTTATTTAAACATTATGGACTATGGAGCATGCAGCATTCTTTGGTCATTTGAAGGATGAAAGTGTGAGAATGAGCCCTCACAAAGGTATAAAGCTGAGAGAATTTGATGGTGTGTCATGGGTGAATTCCAAGCAAAGGGTGCAGCAACTTGTTAAGGCAGGAGCAAAGGTTAAAATAGTGAATAGAGGATGTGTGTGGGTTTATATAGATATCTCTTTTAGTGATGATGGGAAGAATATTCTGCTACTTCCACTTGATATTTATTGACTTTTATGTTTCATTGTGATGTAACATATATTAGTATAGTTCTGCATATGTTAAAGTAGAATTTTACAGTAGCTTTATTCTATAATGATGAACACATTCTTAACATTGTGGGTTTATACACAGAAAGCACATAAAAATGTATTCAAACATTCAGCATAGAATTTTCAGGTCAGTCCATATTACTTTTTTAGTGACTACAGGCTGTGGTGCTTGGGCAAGCTGCAGTAAACTTCATTGGTCACAGAGACACACCTTTATACAGAATTCATCCGTACAAATCACTGACATGTACAGCATATGCATTATAATCTGTGTTACCCCTCCAGATAATCTACAGCTTTTTGGTATATATATAAATATATTGCATGCTTATATATATATATATATATATATGTGTGATAAAGGCTCATGTGCATGAGACCCCAGCGCCAATAAACTGAAATATTGGGCCGCTATTGTTGGCATTCATATAGACACTTTGGTCAAACGGCTGCAATCCACAAACTACTTATTTTGCTTTTTGCCTTCATTCAACCTGTTGTTTTTTGTTATGAACCTCTTGTTGCTTTTTAGAAAATCTTGCTTGAAATCTGACATTATAAGCATCGTAGTCCTGAATAGACCTAAAGTTCTTCAGCCTGGTGACGTTAGACTCCAACTTGTTGCAGATTGTGTAATGTAAAAAATGAAAAATGTATTTTTCCCATCCAGTATTTATAGACAGTGAAATAGTGAACGTGGAGGCAGACAGAGCACCTAGACTATCATAAGTGATGAGGGAAGTGAAACATGAAGGCTCTACTGTACTTGCTGCTCTCACAAGATGGGGGAAGTTGCTAGAGCAGAAATCATCTCAGGGCTGGAGGGAGGGAGAGAAAACATGGGGAACCTTGCCCAGAGCAATCTGATTTCCATTAAAATATTTGCTGCCAACAGCCATCATGGGATACTTAGACCTAAGGGGTTAATTGGACACAGACAGCATGGTGGCCAAAAAATTCATTACAAATGGTGTAAAGGCTGTCTTTAATGTTGCTGCTATTTATGCATAGTATAGTTACTTTTAGAAACTTTGTTTTTACATCATTTTTACTTTAATAGGTTGTTTAGATCTATAACTCTGCATTTCTAGAAGTGCCTTTAAAGGTTTGTCAATGAGTATAATTATCTATTTTTGTCTTTAAATACTTGTTTAATTTCATCATCAACCTATGTGGCATTATTATTCATGTGCTATTTTTAAAGTTAAACATTTGACAAACAAGATGTGCAAAATATGAGAACATCATCATCAAATGTGGTCCTTATGTCTTAGTAATTATATTAGTAATTGTGGACAATGTCCGCCGATGTGGATTATGGGGTTTTCTATTCACATGGATGAAAAACTAGCATTCCTATAAATAATAGATAATCTTATTTTTTATTGCTAGTTACTAATTTATTGTAAGTAAAGAATGTGAATGAGACTGGTAAATGTGTTGCTATTAATGGTACTTGATTAGCGTGCAGTGGAGCAGGGCGGTTGGATGTGGGCTGAAGTGATGGAGTAGTGGAAGCTTTCTGTATCTCTACCTCTGCTTGCTGACTAAACAGTTCTGTCAGCTGGCAGTCGTGAGGCCTGAGGATTTGTGATAGTTGCTGGAAGGGTGTGGAAGAGATGGAGAGCAGGGGGAGGGGGATGAACGCTCTGGGCACCAACTGTTGCTCCTTTCAAGCCTTATGTTTGTGGCTCCTTTACATCATGTGCTTTTTGTTGCTTTTACGTCACTTAAAAACTTGACTTTTTAGAAAAAAATACCTATACACTTTGTGTACAGATCCAATATATTATGAGGTCAGAAATACAAACTAACATTAAGGATCTACTGATCGTTTAGACACACGGCTTTCACTAAAGGGCTCATCATATGCTCACGTTTAATTTCCTAGGTTTAGGAAAGTTTTACTTTATCCTTGCCCTTCACTAACAGATGTGGTTACTTATCTCAGCCATTCAGGCAACAGGAGCTTTACAGTTCAATAAAAGTTCTCCGCTACAAGCCCCTTATTACTGTACAAGAGTATACGGCTCTTGCATGCAATGTGTCATTCAGTAAAAGAGAGGCCATCTATTTAACCACTGTGCATCATTATTGATGATAAATAATAAAGAAATAAGGTTTTGTGGAACATGGGTCAGTAGTATTTTATGCAGTTTCAGTATACCTAAGATGTGGTGTCAATTGGAAGATCAAAGCAGGATGCTGTAGTCCTTGCACAAATTGTGTGTGTGTGTGTGTGTGGTTTAGGATTGTAAGCCTGGGTCTCAGTGTTTATAATATTATTATTAATAAACAGGATTTATATAGCACCGATTATATATTACGCAGCGCTGTATATTAAATAGGGGTTGCAAATGACAGACAGTGACACAGGAGGAGGAGAGGACCCTGCCCCGAAGAGCTTACAATCTAGGAGTGTTATGGATACTTTTATCTTATAAATATGATTCCTAAACAAATCACATATTTGATCATGAATCTGGCATATAGTCACCGTATGTATGTATGTATTTATTAATATTCAGTCATGTTCAATTTTCCGTCAAGGAGAGTCTCAGATTGGGTGTAAAACAATGTCTTTGGAAATGTCGTCATTTAGCTTCAGTGCTGAGAATTCTGTAGCATCAGTTATCTGTTATTGCCCTGACTAGGCCATGTTGGAGCATGTATCTTCTGCTGTGAGATTCCTTCGATTCACTGTATATTCTGCCACTCCCCAGGGCCAAGAAACTCTGGTATTTTTTTCAATGTTTGACTGTGTTAGAAGAGTGGATGAGAAGACGCACCTTATTTTACTGCTTGCTTGAGGTAGCGATAAGGTGTTTACAGTTTAAAGCAAGGATGAGGATGTGCAGAGAATTTTTTTTCATGTTTATTTTGCAAAAGGGGTTCTTTAAATGGCCCTTTGTCTAAATAACACAAATGAGATTAATAATTATACTACCCCTGGGTGTTCATTGTGCAGATAATCCAAATGTAGATGGAATGGTGCTATGAAATGAATCGTAGGTTTCTATTGTCATGCTAAATGTTCTGTTTTTGACCTGTGAGTAATTTAATTTATCAACTCTGAGTTCCAGGACTGTTTGGCTGCCCCTTGCCCTGCCTGATTGGTACTGGCTCTAAAGGTACCATTGTTTGCTCATCAAACAGAGGGTGCAGCTTGTATCCAAGGTGACTGCGGTTCTATTGCTGCTCTTATAGCACACACTAAACGTTACCTTTGTACACCTGGGAGCATCCTGCTGTTGGGGGAGGTGAAAACTTTTTTTTTTTACTCTTGTAATATACCATTCCTTAGCATGCTTTAAAGGATTGCATTCAAATAGTTTAGCCACACAAACATTATGTTGGTGCACATTAGGATTTTGACACCAGGTAAATAATAGTGGTATTCACATTGTATTTTTATCTAAAATGCTTACATTATTTGTTATGTTTTTTTTTGGGTATTAGTTTGTTTTAATGCTGCAGTTTTGGAACACACAGCATTCTATAGAGACACCATTTGTAATTAGATGTTTACCTGGTATTAGAAATGCATTCTTTAAGAAATAAGTGTGCATATGTTAAAAGAGAAACTATCACGCGTGTGTATGTAATATGGTTTTCTCTGTGGCTTTCATGGTTAAAGATTCTGGCGCTTCCTGAGTATTCATTTGCATGTTTGGTGAGTAGACATCACAGATTCTTTCAGCGCTGCAAAGGCAAAGTTCTGCTATCAGGTTTAGTACAGTTCATGTGCAGGTTTCAGTAAACATTAACCATTATTATCAGAGCTTGCAGTGAGCTAAATGGTTAGCAAAGAGAGTGTATCAAAAGCCTGAGATGAAGCAAATGAGTCCAAGGTCAAAAGGATGAGTGGCATATAATAAGGTTGTACTTTTGTATATTCTTTATAGAGCGTCTCTTAAGTCCTTTTTATTGTATTTGTACTGTTTATTTTAAAGTGTAACTGGCAACAGTTGTTTCGCTTTGTTTGCATCATCTAAGCTGTTTATTTGTTCTTATAAGCAGTACTTTATCCTATAGATGGTGTATAGAATCCATAGATATTTTCGCACTGGGCCTCCCTGTATTTTATTAGCAGCTGTGAAGGAGATGACCAAGATGAAGCACAGATGTGTTAAAGCAGTATGTGTATGTGTTTTGGTGCACAGTGACTACATGCAGTGTTCTCCCTTCACTGACGGATTTCACCTTCTGCTCAGCACAGCACCGCTGTCAGTCACAGCAGCTCTACAGGGTGGGACACCTGCTGGCAATGTCCTGATTGGCTGCTGGCAGGAAAGGAGGAGGAGTGCGGCGCAGCAACAGTTGGCCAATGTTCTCGCCTTGTACTTTGGCCTGCATCCTCCTGCCTGGAGATTTGTAGCAGGGAAGGCAGAGAGAGATTAGCACTGAGAGAGATTTTGCAATAGCAGGTCTGCAGAGATGTACGTATTAAAGCCCCAGCCTAGAGTTTTCAAAATTCTCCCCATGTGGTCACCTAA
This sequence comes from Pyxicephalus adspersus, assembly GCF_032062135.1. Lineage (NCBI taxonomy): Eukaryota > Metazoa > Chordata > Amphibia > Anura > Pyxicephalidae > Pyxicephalus > Pyxicephalus adspersus. The sequence goes on along the minus strand of NC_092862.1, from coordinate 63,688,336 downwards.
GGCTAGGTACACACGTGCAATAATTATTGTTAGAGAACGAATCAACAATTATTCATGATTATTTTGAACGATCGTATTGTGCACGATTCTGTACATGCTGTAACGATACAATTGTTCAAATTTAATCCACCAATAATGTACACGCACTAGATACAATCGTTTTAATGATGCAGGAAGTGACCGGAGAAAATGTACAGCAGAACCATCCAGGATTACTAAGCGACCATACACACAATAGATAGCAATCATAGGAATGTCGCTGGAACGACATTCCTCATTCATCAGCATCCTTGGCCAGTCGTTGCACTTTTTTTGTTAACAGACGATCAAAATTATTGCACGTGTGTACGTAGCCTCATTTCCCTACAGTGACAATCTGTTCCCATTCACGTAGATCCTGATCATCACAATAGCAGTAAATAAAATAACATGGCTCTATTTGGTGGAATGCTTGGCCTTCGACAGTTGATAAACATGCAAATATTTAACCAAGGTGTCCATAGTATTGTGCTAATCCACTATTGGAAGGTGAAGATAACTTAATCTCTTGTGTGTGTGGCTATACATAAGAACTGTGTGCAATTGAATTGAAAATGTTCTGTTAGATGGTAGGGCTCATTCACAGAAGCGGATGCAGTTTCTGCATTCTTAGTTTGATGCACTTCTTAGAAGCCTCTACTGGTCCCATGCTGCATACTTGAAAATGCTAGTTGCTGACTCATATGTGAACCTTGGTTTTAATCTGAAATATTTGATCTTTATATGTTCTGAGTCAGGGATTAAGAATGTATTGAAGCTACTGGGTCACCAGATTGATTGGGGAGCCAACATATTTGGGAGTTATTGGTGCATCCATATTTTAATTGGACGTATAATACATAGTGCCTTGTTCATTTTTGCAATAACCCATACCCACCTCTGTTTTTTAATAGTCTCTACATACTTGGTATGGTTAAATAAGTTTGCATTTATTCACTGGACAAGCTACATCCAAACAGATAAAGAATTGTTACTGCTGTAAAATATCATTCAGCAATACTGATATGCAGGATCAACTCTTAAATGTTTGCTAATATAATTTTATATCTTGTGATGGAGATTATCTACCGTCTGTTTCTTATATAACGTTGGTTGTTTTTGGCCATTGCAGCACCTATATGAAATAATTGAAGCTTGTGCTTATGTATTGTAATTGGCAAAGGCAACCAAAAGTAATTACTCGGATTTCATTCAGATTATTATATTTTGCAACAGTTGTTTCACTGCAGAGAGACAGAAGGGAAAAAAACTTGAAAAAGCAACACAGATGACAAAGATAAGTGTAGAGTTCTCCACGCTCCATCCTTCTCACCCTGCTGTGTGGGAGGGAGAGGAGACAGCAACCCTCCATTTCACTGTAGAATTAGAAGCCTCCATACATATTTTGCTTCATGAATGGACCATTTGTTAGTGAGTGCACAACTGTTAGATTTAGCCTGCCCAGCATCCCACACTGCTCTGCAGTAACTGCATCCCAACTGGATTTGGTCAGCTTCTCTCTGCCTAGTAATAAAGTGTTTTGTTTGAGACTCATCCAGCTTTTTGCCTGCCGTGATGCTCAACACCTGTCTCTTTCTCTCTCCCACGTGTGAAAAACCTATAAATAAATTATAAGATGCCCTGTGTCTAATAAGTATTGGGACTCGTCTGAAAATACATGCATGTTAAAATAGGTGTGTGCTATTTATTATTAAAGATGAGCTACAGGTAGGTGATATCAGAAACATTACACTTAATAGAGTTTGTGTGTTATAATATATGAACTGTTTAGCCAGTCTTGTGATCCAGACAGTCCTTTAAAAGTCCTTGACGGTTTTCACTGTTATGTTAGTGACCCAATTTTTGTAACCTTGGCCTGCTGGTTCAGCAGTAAAGACAAAGCAGCACATTGATGAGGTTCCTTCTGTAAGCATCTTTACTAAACAGACAACACAGTGCAAAACAGTAGAACCTAGCGTATAACTAGTGCAGTATTTTAACTTCCTGCCGTTCAGAACAGGTTTTCTGTAATGCTGATCCCACCAGCTGCACGTATTTAACTACTCTTTACTTCCCCAAACCTCAACTAGGGGAAGCCCTAATATTTAAAATGAACGTATGGTCCAAACATTTTTATAAAGTATGGATGATCTAGAGCAGGGGTGCCCACACTTTTTTGGCTTGCGAGCTACTTTTGTAGCCAAGTCAAAATGATCTACCAACAATAAAAACTTTGACTTAATCTCTACCATGCACAGAAATTATTATTTTGAAAGGCGGGGCTCTGTGATCTACTCGCCGTGCCTTTGCGAGCTACTGGTCGATTGCGATCTACCTGTTGGGCACCTCTGATCTAGAGGAATCTTTTTAGGTGTCTTGTGCTGTCTGTGTCTCTATTAGGGGGAATCACCCACTCTCCTTTTTCCTGGACAAGTAGAAAGAATAAGAATGCTGTATAGAGGATCAGCTATATGTGACCTAGTATACATTGTATCGGATCCATAGAGATATGCTGAGCATTTGCAGGTTTAAGATATGGCTATTATTACTTACAGGGAATTCCATTCCAAAAAACCTGTGTTCATTCCCTTTTCTGTATCATTAAAAAAGTAACCTTGCATTGTTTGTGTACCAGACTTCAACGGGTGTGGGCAAATTTATAATCTTGTGTGTAATTGTAAGCTCTTCGGGGCAGGGTCCTCTCCTCCTCCTGTGTCTGTCATTTGCAACCCCTATTTAATGTACAACACTGCATAATATGTTGGTGTTATATAAATACAGTTTTTTTAAAAACAAAAATGGTACTTTATAAGAAAGTAAAGTGATTGCAAGCCCTGTATGCTCACAGAGTTAGTTTTCCGCAGCATCCTGAGCACTCTACATGCTTGTATTCTTTTTTTGGTTGCTAGGCGCTCTTATTTCAGGTCTGTAGGCCACCTCTTATTTGTGGCTGGTTTGCAAATACCTTAGCTGTGGAATGCTGGCTTTCCAGTGTTACCTTCCAGGGGTAGATGGGTTGAAAGTGATCACAAAAACACAATATTTACTAATAGAAATGTCCCAGTCCCTTGTCATGTACAAGATACAAGTGAAATTGGAATCTGAATATTCCGATCTTGTAAAGTGCTGACATATTCAGCAGCTGTGTACGCCTGAGTAAAATAAAACCGGTGGCATAAATGAATGTGCAGATCACCCTGTCCTAGGCTTGCAAGCATTATCCAGATTTGTTTCTCAGGTGCTTGCAACACCAGCAACCTTTTCTTATTCTGTATGGCACAATTGAGGTATTGGCTCTGGTTATGTGACCCGGAGTACAAAAGGCTGTCCATATACCAAAGTGTGTTTAGACTCTAGTGAACACCAACCGTTCTATTTTGGTTACAAAACTCACAACTGATAAGAATGAGGGTGTCCAAGAAAATAATTTGCAAATTGTTTTTAAAACTAATCACTGTCAATCAGTGGTATCTGTACTTCAAGGGATCTTTCCAATGCTTCTTTCATTGTTTAAATGGTTGAAAAGACTTGACTTTAATATTAGAAAACTGGGTTGCTAGACCCAAGAACCACACCAGAATGTTTTGCAGTTTACCAGTCCTTACCAGATGTATTACATTAGATTGTAAGCTCCTTTGAGGGACGGTTAGTGGTATGACAATAGACTTTGTAAAGTGCTATGTAATATGTTGGCGCTATATAAAGCCTAATAATAATTATGACTGCTATTGATTTTTTTCAAGTATAGAAAATATAAACTTCAATGTATGTACCTTTGATTGTCTAATATAAACCTTTGGCTAATTCTACTACATAAAACTGATAATTCTGTTTTCTATATCTGTCCACGAGTAAAATATTCCCACCAGCATTTCTGGTTACATTCAAATGTAATGGCCTATACAAGGTCTTATGATGGCCTTGCTTGTCCCCAAATGAGTTCTCTTAAAAAAGATTTTCCAGCTACTTCAATATAGCATAGAAACAAATAATGTGCCAAACGTAAAATTGAGAATTAGGAAGCCTGATGGCGATTCAGCCAGGTATGTATTGGTTCATGATCATCCTGGATAAGGTTGGGTGCAGATTTTTGAAATGTTACCACATACTATTTAACATGTTGTAATGCTTTTCACATTAACCTATTGCATTAAATCAGCCCATTTTGATTTGTCCTGATAGATTTCCACTACAATATGATCAGATCTTTTCTCTAATAATGTTACCCTGACTCCACCCACCTTCGTTTCCTATTACTTTTATACATCAGGTCTTTACAATTCATCTGAATGTCATCAGTTTCCTATAGAAATCAATGTTTTGTTTTTGTTAAATTAAACTTTCATACTCGCGCAGAAGTCAGAGCAATATGTCTGGAAGGTCAATGTGGAAAGATCCAAAAGCATCATTCATCTGGAATATAAAATAGGATACAGTACCAGCATCATGTGCTTTCCAACATTTGGAAGTCACATGTGATTTTGTAATAAGAGAATGGCAGATGAAAAACTGGTTGAGATGCAGCACTGGCTGTGTCAGTGCTTGTGAAGGATAAATATATGAGTAGACTTTTACTTGTGAATTCATTCCTTGCTGCCCATGTGCTCTGGCAGGTGTGGCCATGCTGCAAGAAGAAAGCTGTATGTCATACACAAACCAAGCCAAGGAATGCTTGTGTCACTGGATAGGTTGACACTCAGAACTAAATTCTAGCCAGCAAATGTACTATATATGGTAGGTCTACAGCAGCAGCAAACTGACATGCTAGCTCCCTTGTCCCTATCATGTAGATTGTTAGGGGTTTCACATCACTCATTATGCCTGAGATGCATTATAACATCTACTGATGTTACAAAACACAAGCCTAAATTTACAGCTACCGTTCAATTAAATCTCTTCAGGAACACCAAAATCCAGGGCACGTACCAAAAGAAGCACAGCTATCAATTATCTTGTCATTTAAAATACAAATCGGGAGTTACTCCTGTGATGTCATGCTATGTCTAACACACAAATACCATGTCTCAGCCTTTAAATATATGAAATTTTGTGTTATATCTAGGGAATAAAAGGGTTAAGAATACTGCCTGCCTGCCCCATGTCTCTGGGCTGCAGAATGATGGGCATAGACATGTGCAACTTCTGAGTCTTAAGCAGGGAACAGCGGGGCCTTTCTTTGCCAGCTGCTGTTTCTTATGCAGATATCTGTCCTTTACCTCCTTGTACGCACAACATCCTTGGAAAAACCTGCCCGTGAAATGTTTTTATTGCAGGGATGGAAGATGGTGGCGTTTTACTGAAAAATGCAACTAGTTCTGCAGATGATGCCTAGCAGCATACACATTTAGGTGGAAGATTTTGAAAATCTTGCCAAACCAGTTACGCTGCATTGTGCTCCTCGCTGCTTATTAGACCACAGTCTTGTGGCCTGTATACTACCGTGAGCTTTTTGTCTATCACACCCAGTTCTTATAAAGCCATATGAACAGATTGCAACTATCAGTGATTACAGGAAGATGTCCAGGACACTCAAGTCTGTCTGGACTAATACTAGGCATGATTGGCCACATAGATGAAGATCTGTTCTTTCTTGTGTACTATAATATATCCACCAAAGACAGTTTTGGGGTTCAAATGTGTTTTTTTTTTTATTTTGTAAATGTCTGTTTACAAGGAGAGGTATCAGTGGCCTAAAAGTCTTGGCTGTAAATAGGCAAAAATCAAGGATGTTCAGTATGTGCAGACATGGAATATCGATACCATATGGCTCTATTTTTATAATGCTTCATAGAACCAGCATATTTTGGTTACAACCCTTTTCAGCCATTCTATTTCTGCTGGAAATAACACTGCTGTAATGGTGTAACTTCTTTTTTCCTTTCTTAAAAATAGCAGCTGTTACAATGTTTAACTGTGCTGTGGCTGAAACAATAGCACAATGTTGGCCTTGCTTCCTGACGCCCCTTTATTGGATTGATTACGCATACAATAGCAAAATGTGCTAAACACGACATGCTTGTACAGCCACCAACCACCACTTAGAACTGTGTACTTTACAATTCTGACTGCTTGATTTTCTAACAAACTGATTGAAGGCAGCACACCACATGTTCAGTATGTGAGAATAAAATTGATGGTTTATTCATTTCTGCTATTCGCTGTAAGACATCATTATTGAGAGTTAGTGTTTGTCTGGGCAAATTCAAATAGAAAAATATTTATTACACCTCTGCATTACATACACATTTATGTAAGCTGTAATTACATAAATAAATCTGACAATATATATAGTGAACTCACTGCATTGCTTCTGCTGCGCTAAAATACTAAGCAATGTCAGCCAAGCCCGAGTTCTTTTTCCTGCTAGACCACATACCATTTTCCTCTGATGATATGAAGATGAGGAAAGGTGGGGTGCTCTGTAGTCCAGCAGTGTAGATTTCATGCAGGACTGACATTTAATTGCAGAGTCAGCATAGTTTGCAGAGTACAGAAATTTAGGATCTCTTTGGCATGATCAGCGGGAAGTTTATGTTGCCCAGACATTTGGGTATAATGTGAAATGGTTAGAACTTGAGACCCAGCAGTCATCTAGATAATTATTGCATGATCTTGATATTAGCATTCAGAACCAATACTTTTAACTGTTTTGAAGTATGTACCACTTTATAAAAGCATCATGTGGAGTACCTTGTGGAGTAGATCTCCTCCTGACTGCCTCTTATAATGCTTCTTCTAATTCCGTCTGTAGCGGCTGGCAGACTGGAAATGGGTATCCTACATATACATATGCTGGGAAGGAACAGTCAGATATGTGCAGGGTCTACCTCATTATTACTTTACTGCTCTTTTACTGTCCAATCACTGGCCAGACAAAAATCTATTCCAGTTGTAATCTCTCCCCCAGCCATGTCCTCTCAATGTTACAATGCTCAATGCTGCTTTACAAGGTCTGCCTGCAGGCGCAGCCTTGTTACTCCCAATTGTGTGCTCCTGTTTAGGACTACAGGATCACATGCTGATACACAGGGATCTAATATGTACAGCCTCCAATAATGTCTTTCATTAGCAGGAAACCCCACAGCACTGCCAACGTAGTGTGCAAAAAATGATGGGACTTGCAATCCTTACCTTCTAATGCACGTTACAATGTTGTAATGTTAACTGCATTCAACCTCATTGGAAACTTGCAAAGGCCACCGTACAAATGTACAATGATTAAGCGCATACGAGTATGTTTTAAAAGCTTTAAAGATATTTGGTGAAAATGAATAACTAATTAGGCTATTTTACACAATACGATTTTGCTAAGGGTTTAATTATCCTCCTTACAAAACCTGTTTTGCTCTTGGTTTCTGTTCTGCTATCCGTGAGCACAACTGCAGAAAAGAAAATGTGCTTTGCATTTTTTGTTTTTTTACATATGTGTGGTAGGTAATTTAGAGACCTAGCTATTCTGTCTGGCAGGGGTGATTTGATCACACAACACTTTATAATGGACAAAGGCATTGTAAATGTACATGTTTGCATACAGCTCTGCTTTAAATAATCAGGTTTGCTGTATGATTTGTATGTTCTAACTGATGGACTTGTTTAGGAGATCCAGACCTTCACAGTTCAGGTGTTTTTGCTCAGGCCAATAATAGGAAGTGGGCAACACAGACTTATCAAGACTCCTTCATTACTGCCAAATGTTGTCATACTTGTAGCCATGGTGTTTCTTTATCCATGGAAGAGGTCTATTTAGTCCATCCCTGATTTTTTTTTTTTTTTCTCATGATGGACACTGTAACAAAAACTGTGTCTGCAGACTAAAATCACTGTAAAAGTTTAACTGTTTAATCTAAGGCACATATAAACACTACATTTACTTATTAAACTTATTCCCAAGTCTTGTACTACTGCTGGTCCAGCCAGCAACTGAGGGAAATTAAGGATAGGCAGAAGAACACAAATCCTGAATATAAAAAAAAAACTTCTGAGAGACAGATGATGCTGCTGGACAGAGCGCTCCAGCTGTAAGTCATTACTTGCAGAATGGCGCTCTCAAGCAGACAAATGGTATCCTTGTTTTGGGACCTCGTACTCTGAAACACACTGCAGTCGTCTTGCAGACAGTGCATTCTTTGTCCTATGCACATACATGAAGAGAATATACAACATCACAAACTGTGTGACATGACCTAACAACTGCGTGATTACACTGCTCCTGATCGTCCTTTCCCCTTTCTGTTTCCCCTTATGTTGGTTTTGATTGTGTAAACTGGTAATGATGAGGAAGATGTGTTTGTATAATAAATATATGTAATGTGAAAATCTGCCTGTGAAACAATTACTATGTGTAATATGTTTTGTTAGAAAGTAAAGTGCTGCCCACACCAAACGGGCAGAAGCCATATTTAATTGTAAAGATGGCACCCGTAGATTGTTATAAGCAAGTGAGCCATCTTAGCTTCAATTTCCTGTGTGTGAGTACTTAAAATAGGGGCATAGTTGTCAGTTTAAAAATCCTACTTGTTTTATTTAGGAGGGTAGTATTTTTACATCTGTATAGAAAAATATTATTACTTAAAGTGTTCCTATTTTATGTATATAGTTTTAAAGTTCATACTTTTAATGACTTTTTATCCACAAATGTAGATGTTACACAATTTAAATTATTAGAATATTAAACAGTGATGCTAATAAAGTTCCTTTTTTGGTTGGTATGGACCTAACTGCCCTGTTAACGTGTAATCTATACTTGATTATTTTAATTAGGCACTTATGCATGGTGATTCCTAAATGCCCAAGTGTAATACATACTGTTAAAAATTAGGCTGTATATGCATGAACAGGACACTCCCATGGTAGTAGCTTTATGTAACTTTCTTAAAAAATAAAAGCCTGTAGATGTATTACCTATAGCCCATCATATGTAGCTCTGTTTCTTTCATATAACAAGGCCACCAACTTCATAGAAAAGATAACACTTTCTTTTTATTTGATGAACTTTGACTTCAGCAAAGATTTTACACACAACTTTATTCTTATGGTCTCTTTATGGGTTGTGTAATGTTCCTGTTAAATTGTGACTCCCAACACAACACCTCAAAGACAGGATCCTTCTAATGATACATAATACATCAAACAGACAGAATAGGCAATAGAACAATGGCCACAAACACAAGGTATCAACAACAGGAAATAGATGTGTACACTTTACTACAAACAATACTCCTGGTTTCGCCAAAAATAAAAGTATGGAATTGATCTGTACTTTACTTTACTTTGTGTGGATTTGGTCAATTGACGGGAACCAGATTGATAGCTCTAGGATAATGACTGCCAGGGAGACAGAATTTTTTGCTTTCTTTTATCTATCAGATATCGTCTTTTATGGAAGCCATGTACCACCGTATGCTTAACAGATCATTGCATATCTGATCTAACCTCATGTACCTTTTTGCACTTTTTCAGATGCATAGATACAAAAATGAGCCTTTTGTGTACCCAAATATTCTTCTCCTAATTTTTATCCACTTTAAGAACTATAGCTGTAAAACTCCTTAGAAATGATTCATTCTCTAGTGATCAGTATGTGCCTGTACATGATGGAGATGCCTCATCTGTAAGGGAACTGTCTGCATTCCATAGCCCTCAATGTACTCGATAAGCATCTCTGATTTCGTCTTAAAGGGAAAGTAGAATGGATTTTCAGGAAGCAGATATTTTGAGTTGTTATTGCATAATTAATGTGATTTTACATGTTTGCGCTTGCCATGTTTTTGTTATTGTATTAAATAAGATTTGTAGATTTACCACTCAAGGGAACTTTGTATTTCACAGCAATAGCTTGGCCTTCCTGCTGGACAGCTGTGAAGGTATAAGAGATGCATACTTGCATTGTTCTAGTGTAGTTATTAGCCCCACAGAATTACAATGTAACAAGGAACACCAAAGTGTAAAACTTGCAAAGCAGGAAGCAGAACCTGCATATAAAAAGAGCAAATATGGCTGCCTCCAAGTACAGGGACCAATGTGCTTTACTTGTGATTCAAGCATGCAGGCAACAAGTTTTGCACTGGGGGAGGGAAGGATGCAGCCTGTTTATCTGTTTCTAGGTGTTAAATGGTACGGTTCCAGGCTCTTCTGTGCTGCCCAGGAAGCTGTTGTCTTGGTGCTTTCTGATGCTGCAAGGTTTGTTTATAGGAGTATTGGGTTACACTTGGATCATTTGGTTACTGCTTTACACAGGCAAGGCAAACTTATGGGAAGAGATTTAGGTTTTATGAACTTATTGCAGTGCTCACAATGACATGATGCCGTCTTTCAGTAACATTTTTGTTTTTTTTCAGAGTCCCTGTGTGACATAGTTTATTACCTGTTAATCCTGACAGTAGATCTGTTTTTCCCTTTTGTTGAAAATAAGTGACAACCCGGTGCATTCTGTAAAGAAATTACAGAGATATATTCCTGCACTGTGTGAAAGCGTAGCATTCGCTGTAATATGTATATCATCCATTGCCGTTTGGGGAAGCCATGGGGATATATTGTTTGTCTCAAGCCCTGTTACTGCCAATTGTTCTGGTCAGCAGGGCTTGTTGTAGGAAATAGTAAAATAACACATATAAAGGCTGGATCAACAGGTAACAAAATGATCTTACATTAAAAACAAAAAATGTTTAGTTAATGTTACAAACAGGTAACAGACAGTGATTGTATTATATTTTACTTACAATATTGTCCTTGGCAAAATGTCTGTGCTTGACAGGCCTTTTCTTTTCTTTTTTTTCTTCTTCGGAGATTTATTACTTTTATTTCATATGCAAATGTTAATGCAGTCAAGTGGTTATGAATGTGTTTACTTAATCAAGTATTTTTTTAAAATTTCCTAAAAACTCTAATAGACGCAGATATCACACCCCAATCACCAATGTGAGTCACCCTTATCTGAGATTTTGTTTTTCCTAATGTTGAAGTTAATTCCATCATTCAGATTTGGCCACATGACAGTCAGGAATAGCATTCATTTTTTTCTTTCCTGCAAAGACAAGCTTTAAAGTGTGTGTCTGCCGGATAAATACTTTGTATCTAGGCAGTTAATTGGCCATAAGTTTTCTGACTTAAAAGAAAGCTCTGAGCATCAAGCTGCTGAAAAGGCTTCTGGGAAGATCTTCGCATGGGCAACGTTCCAAAGCTCAAGGCAGTAATATTTAAACCAGCTGAACAGACCTCTTCAGCCAAGAGCCCCAGCATGCTTCACATCAGCAGGAAATTCATCTCCAAAACAGTGTATTGTAGCAACCCCATTAGAGGACAATCTGCTCCACCTCACCCACCTAGACATTTGCTCCATCTTTGTTCACTTCTAAATATGAAGATCCTATTTTTAGTGGCTGCTATGAGAAAAGAACACATAAAACATCTATAGGAAATATTTAATAGAAGCAGCACCATGTGCTATGCTAAGGTTGCTTTTAGATCACTTGAGGTGTCTTTATATGGAATCTCATTCCTGTACAATGTGAATGATTCTCAAACATATGAAAGAGGAAAACGTTTAAATCAGATGATTGATAGGACATCTATTGGAAGAGGTAGAATATTTTGTTAGTTAAGGGCATTCTAAGTCTTAACTTTTACCAAAGCTTTGGATATCCTGTACAATTCCGTCATTGTTTTCTTTTTGTTATACAATACTGTTTTTACTTTTTTTCTTACATCTGAGTGTTAAAGTTCTCCAGCCTCTTTTACCCCCTTCCTGTCTTCATCCATAGTGCCAGCTGCACATCATCACTCAGGACCAGTTTCCTGATGGTGACAAACAAAAGACCATACCATATGTGTCAGCATGGCCACTTGTAGTCCTCACCAGGGGTGCTTATGACGGAGCAACAACTCTGGACAGGTGACAGTTGTCACCCCTAAACAGGAAAAGTCTAAACCTTCTAGCAGGATCACTGGATATTACATTATTTGGAGCTGGTACATTTTTTTTTTTTATTTCTTAGTTTTTTTTTTTTTTAGTGTTTTGTATATAGCAGGAAAAGATATAAAACCGTATTGCGTATTTTTTGCGGTCTAGAGGCATAAAAGCACAACCAAAACAAAAGTTTAGACACACTTTTTAGGACTATTTACACACATGAAATGAGACATGAAATCTGACCTGTATGTCCGTCGCCTGACATAATTTAAGATTACATTCTGACGGATCCATGAATGACCAACAGAGATTGGCCAATATACAAGCCAATAGAGAAGAGCACATCCGTGTTCCTTTCATTTTTTCCTTCTTCCTCTCCTCTCTCCAAAGAACAGAATGGCGCTGTGTGTACAGCTCTCGTTTGTTCATCTTTCACACTATTGTCACTGGAAATGATCACGAAAGGTGGTTTCCAGCAACTGCAATTGAATGTGTGTACAGAGAGTAACAGTCAGTTTATCATCTGATGGTTACTTGCCTGTTCATACATTGCCCCATTTATTGTTTTGGTCAATTCCTGAACCTTTGCTGAAAGATGGATGATGCACTAGTGCATGCTTCTTTAAACTTCTACTCATTAGCGTGACTGTAATTATGTGGAACATTCTGTCAGATTATAGGCTAAAGAGATCTCTTTGTAAGTGAATGCAGCACTGGGATTGGCTGGTTAGCAGGGTGTTAATCTCCCCAGAGTGCACTGGTTTTCACACATTCCATTAGAGAACAGCACAGCTAAATAAAGGAAAGCACTTATTTCAAGGAAGATATTTCTAAGAACACAAACCAGTGCACATATACATTGCAAGCATCATTTCTCATCAAGGAACACTTATTAACACATCTTATTTAGTCATCCAATTAATGCATGGCTTATATTTGTGTGATTTCAACCATTTTCATGTAAGGCCAATTTTAAAGTAAGATAGCAGTGCTCGCTGTTTTCACTTTTCAGATACAGTGTACTTTCAGAGGAGCCGCACAGAAATCTTAAGGTTAATTTGATAAATGATGTTAAAGAATTCTTGTGTGAAGGAATACAGGGGCATGGCTGCCACATCAGATCAATAGTGGTGTATACTGCAGACATGTTAGAAGTATTTACCTCCTGTCGTAAGATCAGTGCTTATCTAATGTGAAGGGTGGGGTGTGCATTACAAGGGTACAAAGAAAAACTCATCTATACAGGGTTAGCTGCCCTTGCTTTGCTATTGCTTCATCCATGTATAATCATTAGCTCTTACTGCTGTGTATATAAGGCAAAGTACAATCAGATGGAGCTGGGTACCTGTTAACACTCTTTTGCTGCAACTTTTATCTACATGGTCCAGATGCGGGGGAAGGGGATCACTCCCCTTAAATATAGAAACAGGAAATCCACAATACCTAATTATCATACAAAATACATTATGTAAAGATGTGCATGTGATGGAATAGGGCAGATTCTAATTTTTCAAACTATGGACATACAGTCCTATTGTGTAATGCCAAAGCAATGAGTGGAACATTTTAAAGATTTTGGCGTTTTAGGACACGTTGGTACCACTGGCTGAAAGTCATGCATCAAAGGTTGTAAAAAGTTAGAATTGTCCTTGTTACAGTGACTGTTCAGCAGTAAGAGGACCTATAAAGGAACTGTTTTTTTTTTTCTGATAACGCCATCGTCTGCCTTCCTCATTTCATTTCTGTGAACTTTGACTAGGAATGTGCTCTAGCATCCTCGCACACTCACATGACAAACCAGAAGTACTGCATTAATTTCTCCACTGCTCAGTGTCACAATGTTCGAAATCTCTACTTCACAAAGCTGACTGGACATCTTGTATGATTTCATCTAACCTAATGCATTGCTAGACAAAACTCTACATTACAGAGCAGAATATCCAAGGCCGCTCTATTCCCAGCAGATCCGAGTCAAAAGAGGGACTAGTTTAATGGAGAGTGTAAAAGACAACCTTAGTCATTGTCCCCTACATTGCCATATCATTCATATGTTTTTGGTGATTGATGGGCTATCTATAGGCTACCAGCCATATCCATTGGATAGCAATGTTTTATGCCTGATTTTTTAGTCTTGTTTGTGGGTTGATTCTCTGTTCTCAGCTGTTTATAAAAAGAAGCTCCCTAAAAAGTACAACTTTTGTAACCCATATATAACAAATACAGTGTTGCACTAATTAGCAGAAAGTACTATATATGATTTGGCAGCCCCATGTACAAATTTTAAAGTATTAAAAGATTTTGTATACCAGAACGGTAAACACAAAATCTACCCGAAAAAAGAATAGAGTAACGAATCAAAAAATACTAATTTAGAACATTAGGTAAAATCACTTTGCTAAGTACTATAATGACATTTTAAAATTGATTCCCCTACCTGCTGTGCTCTAATACATCAACAGTGTTTGGTATATAAACAGATGTACAGTATGCAGTTATATGATTCACAGGTTTAATGAAAAAATGTAACTTTAAATGTGAACTGTGATACAGTTTACTGACAGTGTAACTTGTGCAAAAAACTTTTTTTTTTATTGTTCTTAGTTTTAATATGGCTGGAGTTCCACTGTAACTGATGAGCAGTTTACGCCTGGTTGATAGAACTGAATATATCCATGCCTGGTATAATGGTTTTTTCTTTTACAGTTGTGGTATATAACATATGAAGTTAAAACATACTTTGTGTCTTCTTTCCATCAGGCTGCAGTGTATTGGTGCCCAGCTGGAGGAGGAATTGAAGGGATGCTGCCAGCTAGTTTTTCAACCGGGCCCTGCCAATTTCAGGCTTTCCAGCAGCCGGGGAGCAGCCTGGTAGTTGAAGGTCAGTTAGAAAATACTTCCTGTGGAACTTCCTTCATCCTTTATGTCATCTTCTTCTTTTTGCATGCTTTTCTCATTCAGTAGCATTGCTAACCATTGCTTCACACAGTAGTTTCACACTCTGTAGCCTGTCACCTGAAAAGAATTTATCTGCCTCTATATTTATAAGATTAACTGGTTCGAGCAACTTTGCATGCTTAAAATATGACACATAGGTGGGTGATGACCTGTGAAGTGGGTGTTCCCCGCTCAAGAGCCAGAATTTGTATTTACAGTTACGTACAGTATTTTTTCTATTGCTTTACTGAAACAGACTGTATCATTTAGTTTTTGCAGACCCATATCTTGTATAGTAATACATATAATTTACTGCAACACCGAGGAGCACTTCATATGTATACATATTGCTTGTTATCATTCAACAGTGTTCTGTGGTGCACTAAACTAATTCAGCAACACAATGGCCAGTAGTCTTGTATTCTTAATTAACGCAGGCATTATTCACATTGGTACAGTTCCTTCTCATCCTATATGTCCATCACTATGATGGGCTCATAGAACTCTTAGAACTGTATAGAGGTTATGAAATTCATACACAAGTGCTCCCTTGGGTTCAGGATTTCCAGACATGGAAAAACATGACATGTCTGGCGGGGCAGCAAATTTTATATTTTGCAAAAGGTGTGTTTAACTTTTCTTTTTTTAAATAGATATAATATGTCTTGTGATCTTTTTGTATTTATTATACTATTTAAAACTTACCTTTTCATTTCAGTCTGTTTGTCCGCTTTAAATGTCTCTTCCTTGAAACTTTTGCAACAGGAAGGGGGGGGGGGGGGGTGAGATATACTCTAAGCTTTCAAGATGGTACCAGTAATCTTTTTTCCTCCCCATGTGATTGGCTTACTGCTTTCCCATCATTTCTTCTCCTATTGCCCCAGGGGAACTAAGTATTTGTCTATGGTAAGCAGACCCTCCTACTTAACACACAGAAAGCTGGCCCTTTGGAGAATTTAGGTGTGAGTGTCTTAAGCAGCAGGGGGTAGGAGCCTGAACTGATGCTTTGTAACATCCTTACAATCTAACTGACATGGACAAGACTGGTCTTTTCTTAACACAAGAAAAGAAACATGTAATGGTTAGAATACCAGAAAGAAAGGGTCAATTGGAAGTACTAATGATCACCCATAGATTCTTTCATGCTATACAATCAATATTTGCTCAATATTCTGCGGATAATGGTATCTGTCCTTGGTTCTACATTTAACAATACTTTTATTCTAAAATGATCTTACCTTCATGGAAATTAAACCATGTAGGGGCAACATTGTGAATATTTACATTCGCAAACCACCACTTAGTACAAACTTAAAAAACTAACTCTCATGGCTTTTTAAAATGATCCTTCCTATGTTGTTTTCCTGTTGCTATAACTTACTACTGTAGAGGCCTGACTTTGTAAAAGTCAATATTTGCATAGGGATAAACACACCCCTTGCTGGTCCCCAATTTCTCAGTAGTTGATTCTAGCTGTACACACTGTTCCCTGAATTGTGGGAAGGAGTGTAAAGTGTTACATATCACAGATCCGAGCAACAGATTTTTATTTGGGCTCCAGTAACCGTAGAGTATTATGAAATACCTGATTTGGGTATTTCCTTGCAAAATACAGGTTTACTTCAAAAACTCGCAATCATTATGGAATGTGGCTTTATGTTAAAATAATCGTTTTAATGTAAGCTTAAAACTTTCACTGTCCTGATCAAAGTAGTCAGTACCTGGTACACAAAGTGTTAACCTTTTACCAAACAGTTGTGATGTGAAGTAGAAAGACACCTTTGTCAACTGTTTAAAAAAAGAAAAAAAACAAACCTATAGAGGCTAACAAAAGGCTTGGTGTCATCGCTGCTGGGTTAATTGGCACCCTTGTCCATGGAAAACCAGGATGTTTGATCCTTGCACTGCTTCACTGACTTGCTTGACTTCTAAGTGATAATTTGCCTAGCATATTAACCCATTGGTAGCTGGGATAGTCAGTAACATTGGCAGCAATGGGTTTACTCTGGCTTACAGTCACATTCCTTATGCTGCACATCCTGGTTTGCCTTCCTGTACATTGTGAGTTGTGCATGCTTCTTCCCATCTGTTCCAAAGGGGGAGCTCATGAGTAGCACACTTCACATTAGTGAGAGATGGCTGGGGCTGAGAGATGGCTGGGGCTCCATAGGCCAAATGTATTGTGCTGCATGTATGTATGTGCTTCAGTTTCATGTCTACATGACTCAGAGCTGTGACTGCAGTTAGTCAGCCACTACTTCCCTTCTCCCTCCTCCCAACTATTGTGGCCCTCCCTGCATCCTCTTGTTTCCTGATGTTATGTTTTTAAAGCAGTGGCAAAACACTGATGAACGTGCAGTTGCTGTTGCTCTCTAGTTAACTTTGCAAAGCTTTACACACTTCCCGCATAAACTTTTTGTCCCTGAAAATGAAATATCACCAGCTGGGTATTATTTGTATATTTTTTCATGATGGTTACAAATTTAAAATAAGCAATTCGCCTTTGAAGTTAAAATAACTAAGGGTATAATATAAAAAAATATGTTGATAATGCATCTCATGAGTTTTGATGTTTTTTAATAGTGTTAAAAGATAAAGTCCGTATGAATAAATGCAGCATTCAAAGATTAGTTGTTGTTTTTTTGCAATACCAAGAAAAGGACCAAAAATCCTCCAAATTTCCAAACCATGGGATTGCTTCTGTAATAGGAACAATTGTTTGCAACATCCCTTTACTTAGGACCATTAACACCTGCATTTGCTAATAGGATTAGTGTCTGTGCAGACAGTCACTTATATGAACATTCTTATCCTACACACACATACATGCTTCATCTTGGGTAAGGTTGTCAGCAAAGCAAATCTTTTATAGCAGTGATGCATGCAAAATATGTCTACAGCACACCACTTTGTGAACATGTAACTCATATTATCTTGGCACTGTCCAATGGAATGTTTATGTAAATCATTTAAATAATGCTGTTTTTAAGCTACCTCCTGCAGTTCTGACATATATGTTTTAATTTGCAGTTGTAGAGAGAACTGCTGACTCGAGATACAGTGTTTCTGCCACCATCATGACAGACAGCAGTGTGAGACAAGACATTCAAACCGTAACTCAACATACAGCTAATGAGAATGGAGGTAAGGCATTCCTGGGAATAAAGTAAGCATGTCTCTTTGGCCCTGTGTTGATGGGCTTTGGTCTTTTATGAGGGAATCCGTTAACATCAGTTTGAGACACATCTAGGATCATTCAGGATTTTTTGCCAGGTGC
The DNA here is from genome assembly GCF_032062135.1 of Pyxicephalus adspersus. Lineage (NCBI taxonomy): Eukaryota > Metazoa > Chordata > Amphibia > Anura > Pyxicephalidae > Pyxicephalus > Pyxicephalus adspersus. The sequence continues at coordinate 63,670,199 of NC_092862.1, read as the reverse complement.
ATTTGACCTTCAATTGACATGCATTTGACCTGCTTGAAACAGATTTTTGCATTTTCTATGATGTGTGTAGGAATGTAAAATGTACTTTGGGAAAACGAGCTCATGTTTATAAAGCCACCTTACACAACTTAGCAGAAAATAATTTAGGCTACTTAGATCTCTTGTCCTTATTGATATGTTTTCTCTCCACAGCAGTAGATATGATGTTCTAATGAGTCAACATAATATGTTTGAATTCAGGCAGCTCAGAGTGGTGCCTGGTGGAAGCCACATTGTGCATGTATTTCTAGCTGCCCTTGGATGTTTACAAACTATAGCTCAGATAAACCAAAGAATTATAACAGACTAAACTCTGTTTTGTCAAATAACCATTCAACTTTGCAACCCCTTTTGGCTTCCTGAAGAGTAATTTGGAACACCACACCAGATCCTCCTTGCCAGTAGCAATGTTTCTGGTGAAATTTTCACACAAATAGACATGCTCAGATTATCCACGCATGCTTGTTGTCCATTGCTAGACTACAGTAAAGGGAATTCTTTTAAAAAAATACAATTTTAATTTAAAAAAGCAATTGAGTACAGTTGATAAATTCCTCTCCAGAGATTAGTAAGCGGGGAATGCATTTGGAGGTTTGCTGCCCTCATTGTGTTTCCCTTCTTACTTACTACTTTGAACACTTTAAATCTAGCTGTGTGTAAAGTAGGTAATAAGCAATTAAAGGGTAGGAGACCAAAAAATGTGTTGGATTTTTTATTATGCAACAGGGTGATTTGCGCTAATTTTTACGTGCTGGTCTGTTTTATAGCCTCCACAAAAGATCCCGTGAAAACAAGCGGCCTTCCCAATGGATCAGAGGTAAACGACCTGTCATCTGTAAACGCAATGATGTCAGCAGTAATGAGCACAGCGCATGTTGTGGAAAATGGGGGCACACAGAACACTAAATCACCAGGGAAATGCCCACCTCCAAACAGAATTGGCAGAAGAAATCAGGTAGGAAAGATTCACCAAACCCATCAATCAAATCTTGCCAAATTGTCTGTAACATCACATTAGATGGTCCCTGGTCATAAACATAAGTCTCATACTTAATTTCTTTATGTACAGTGTAGCTCAGTTTAATGGATTTATTAGAGACATGATGGGATATTATCATCTTTATGATGTAATACTGCAGGAAATCTGATCCTCTTCAGAAGTCTGGTCAGCCTCATATACTGGAATATTATCAGTAGTCACAATCATTGAAGTGTAAGGGCACATTGTGCAAGTCAGCTGACAATATAAGACAGAACACAGTTATCAAATGTGTTAATTAGTATCACAACTAGAATAGGCTGTCTTGGGTATCTGTGGAAGACTTTATTGAAACTCAAATCTTGTTTCTTTGAAAAAATAAAATCTAGGATCTCTCGTGTTGCAGTGTTTATTTCCCGAAGCCCTGCATATTTTAGTAATCGGCATGCTTCTTTTACATATGGTATGGCAAAAGAGCGCCTTTCCTTTCCCGCCTTCCCTGTAGCAGAAACTGCTGTAGTAACACTAGCATCTCCCATCATATTTCCGCTGTGCTGGTATTAGAGAAAGTTTGGTCCTCTGTTAATGATAAACTCCTGTGTAAACAGTCATCTGCTGCAATGGCCTAGATTATGTGCCATTCTTCACTTCAAGGTGAGCCAGTAATTGCTCTCTCTTTAGCTAATATGCTGATGTAAAGGAAAAACCATTCCAATAAATACATAAATCTGATCTTTAAAAAGTGCACAGAAAGTAAAATGATTATTTACCGTACTGAAGATCCACATTATTGTCTATAAACGTCTTCCAAAACAAAAATGATAAGGTGAATTAAAATTATAGAAACCTGTTTTCCTTTTTGCTTATAATGCTGCCATAGAAATTGTGGTTTTGTGTAATCTAAAAAAACTTTTAATTGCTGTTTCCCAGGAATGCTTCCACTGGGAGGCAGTGTTTCATTACAGGCTATAGGGATGGCTGAGAAAAGTCTATGTGCAGGTTTATTAATATCAAATTGTGTCAAAGCATCCTACCAACTTTCTGGTTATTGTACATGTACAGGTTACTAAAGAAAAAAGAACTATAGGCTTGGAAGTATGTAGGATGCCCTTGCTGTCCTCAATCGCAAGTGCTATTTGCTTGGCTGACAAATGAGTCCCCAAGCTGGGATAAGTATGAAGATTACAAGTTCTGAGTTGGTTTTCCTTGTACACGGTTTAGGTCAGTGACTTAGAAAATTTAAAATTTAAAGACAACCAAGCAAATAGCATTTTTTAGATTAGAGGTTGGCAATGTATAGATTTTGTAAAGTTGATGGTAGATTTTAGGCCCAGTGACATCAAGAAGCCTTGTCCTTTTATTTCCAGCTATCCCCAGTGGCGAACAATTTATCCTTAATGAATACAGTGCCATTCATTCAGATGGTTTAGCGCAAGCTAAGGGTGAATAAGGGTAAAGTGGACGGGGCATTTAGCTGCTCCATGTAAATTCAGGTTTAGGGGATTAGATTTCTTACCACCTGTTCCTGGCAAGACATCGAGCTGCCAGTGGCTACTGAAAATAAATGAAAATATTTTTAAAATCTTAAAATAAAAGACCACATATAGTTTTATACAAGCAAACTCTTGTTTTTTCTTTTTTGAGGGTTTTTTTTTTTTTTGATGAGATAACTATGGTTCTTAATGAACCTGTTTACAATCCAATGATGACAATTATTATTTAGGGTTTTTTAATGTTCAACTTATCAATATGTCTTCCAATTGATATAATTTTCTTTTACCAGGAATCTAAAGAGGAGAAGTCTTCCTACACATGCCCACTGTGTGAAAAAATCTGCAATTCCCAGCACCAACTTACTATGCACATTCGTCAGGTACTGTACCCCTGAGAAACTAAGTATAGCTCATGAAAAGAAAATATGTGTATTTTATAAATATGTTGTAAAAGAAAATTCTTAGAAAACCCATTTGCAATTGCATGCCATTTATTTTTTTTTATGTTTCATATCTGAGTGTGAATGTAACACTTGTAGATAATACTTTATTATGTTTAGAGATCACAGTACTCCCCAAAAATTGTCATGTGCATTTCCCAATGGATGATTGACATCCTCCTAGTTCAGGCATCACCCAAGAGCACCATGGTATTTCTGGCCCATGAATGATACATTCAGGGGTTGTTTCACACCATCCTGTACTTTCCAGACTCTGTCTTTGACCAGCCATTGAAAAATCCATCACAATCGGGCAGCTCAGTTTGTTTTACTATTGCAGATTTCATCTTTTTAATGAGAAAAGTTGTAGATCAATAAAAAAAATCTTGTATATTGTGACATGTCCGCAATGACATTCAGTAAAACCTTTTCAGTTGTATTGGTATATGAAGACACACCGGCTAATTTAGATACTGTACTAATATACAAACCTGTAACATAGGCTGACAGACGAATTGTGTTTTGTATTACAGCACAACACTGACACTGGAGGCACAGATCATAGCTGTAGTATATGTGGGAAGTCTCTAAGCTCTGCGAGCTCACTTGACCGCCATATGCTTGTTCACTCTGGAGAGAGGCCTTACAAATGCTCAATGTGTGGGCAGTCCTTCACTACTAATGGGAACATGCACAGGTGAGTGGCAGAAATGATAAAGGACACGCAATGGAATAATAGCATGTTTAGCTGTGTAACCTTTACTTGGGCTGGTTTAGGATGGAATCCAGTCCTCAAGCTTTACTGCCAAGCACAATTTGACTACTTGATCTTGGTTGTAAAGCTGCAAAGAAATGAGCAAGGATCACATGGGAGTGCCAACAAGTCTTTTATCTAAGTGCCAAAATGAACATGATCCTAAGAAACATTTTGCTGCTAATAAAAACAAAAAAGGAGGAGCACATAATGTGTAAATAATTCAGACTGAACTAGCCATCTGATAAAAAAATACAATATATCTGGTCATACACTTTACAATAATATCCTACAATTGGCTTTAGATTCGCTTACAGCTGTGTTGTTCAATGGTAGTGATATTGGATTGCTAGGTTGTGATATACTGAATAATACTTTAATTGGAATTTAGAATTTTCTTTTTTTAACTGAAACTTAAATCTGATCAAATATTGCAGCACTTAAGTACTAATTTATGGTGCTCCTAAAGGTTTGACTACTCCATGTTTTTTTTTATCCATTCTTTGATTACCACGTCATACAAAAGGTTTGTATTTTCTGTGCTGCTCCTTATTTTTTGTAATATATATTGTACTATTTATTGTCATGAAATAGGAGGAATTTGTGACTACATATTGCTTACTAAAATGTGTACTGTTCTGTAAGAGCTCTGTTTCTTGGCTGGAGATTTCATCTTGCTGGTAACTCCTCCAAAGGTGATTTCAGGTGAATTCACTGCTTAGCACAGCATTATTGCCAACTGATTTTTTTTTTCTTTTTTTTTTAAAAGGCCAAACTGTTTATATGTGTGATTTCTCTAACTGTATATAATCCTTTTTTAATAACTCCTAAACATTACATCCATCTCTTATTTTTGTATTTCCATACTGAAAGATTCACACAATCTCTGCAATAGGTATCACAAAGTGTGTAAAGTACGAATATGCAGATTTTTTTTTACATATATAGTTTATGTAAAAATAAAATTTATGTTACAATAATCCTTAAAACTTTTTTGAACACCTCATTGCCAGTTATATGACCAGTTCTTGAAACTGATTATAGGATCTCGGCCAACATAGAGCAAAGGTGATCAGGCAGTGGTGGATTGGGCAGCTCTGCCTGGATATCACCCAGCCACGTACACACTAATGTAAAAAAAAGCCTTTGAAATACCTTCCTTTGTGAATATTGGAATTCTTCTACCTTCCAGTGTCAATCACATGGGTCCTGTAGTCCTTGTTAGGTGGCTTGATGTGAAGGCACAGTGGCTCTACCTGGACACTATTCATCTCCTTTGGGAACAAATACTCGATCCTAGGTGATTGGTTAGGAAAGATATTGTTGTGATTAATTTGGGGGTGAAATGAACAGTATCTCCTAACAGTATTGGTCTACTTTCATTTGTGTTACAAATTATAAGATAAAGCTAATAAAACTTTAAAAATTGCAGAGCAATGCATGTTCAATCGCATGTTAAAAAGGCATGGCAGCATTTCCTGCACAGTAACCCAGACGTTAGGGATGTTTTACCCATTCCAGTACTCTAATAGGAGGACTACACAATTTTACACAATTGTTTATAATTTTCATATGATACAGTATTATAGAACGCCCTGATACCTGTACAACAACCAGCATCGGAGGTGTTAACAAGTCAGAAAGTGAACCCTAGGCTTAGCTGGGATCAGCAGTAATGTTCTCATCATCCAGGTTGTCATGCATCTTTTCACAATTGTAAGGTATTGCCTGGGACTTCACCTTAACTCACACAACACACAGGAAAAAAAGTGAGTGAAAACTTGTCTGACCTGTTTTACTGAGCAGGCTGGAACTCGCAAACAGAGCAGTATCCTATTTCACTCCCCCCTCTGCTTCTCTTCAACTGAAGATTTTTTGTATTGATGTATTTAGAGGAGCATCATTGTGTGTACTTGGGTATCACACCAAGTCTCATCCATCCTCTTCTACAGTACATGTGGAGACAAGCACCATTTTAAGAGCTTCACTGGCAAGCTTTTGTGCAGTCACTAAGCAGATATGTATTTTCCTTCTTTCTTTCCAGCAGAGCCCTTGGCTTAGTATCTTAGCATGATGTGTTTGGCGTTTTGATTACTAGGTGCTTTTATTTACTCATAAGTTCTTTCTCTGCTACATAATTAAATCAGTGTAACTGTTTATATTAGTATAATATTAAGGGTGTTTTTTAAAGGAGACCGGCTTGGAACTATATAGATAAGTACCTCTGACTTTACCTTGGGTCAGTAGTGCAGATAATACTAAAACCAGAGGCTCAGTATATTAGCCTGGTAGCTGGACATTCTCAGAATAATGCCAGTCCACTTTATTAGCAATGGTAAACTTTAAAGAGATTAACCCAATCCAACCAGGGAGGATGAAAATAAGGAACAATTTGAGCCAATGTTCATGCTAACCAGGCAGAATTGTTCTGCCATTTTTCCACCTGATTAGTTGGTTGAGCAGCAATCTTAAGCTCATTTTCATTTTTCTTTAAATTGGTGATAAGAATGTCCAAGGACAAAGGTCAAACATGTGCATTTAAACTTTTGCTAAATGTACTGCATGGCAGTGTGATCTCCCTCCTGTGACTTCATTTTACTGATGTTCTGTACTTTTTCTTCATTGGGAGCATACACTGACCCTCAGGAACTAACCATAGAGTTCATAGACGTGCCCAGGTGGAAGTTTGTGTGTAAAGAAAGGGTGTATAGCTCCTCTGTGCAGGGATTAGTAAACTTTTTTTTATTTGTTCATGCTTGGATGCAGTGAGTGGGAGCCTGATTCAATCCTATTATTTGTCTGCCTTGACTCACAATCTGCAGTGTACCATTTCTGCTGCTTGACTGAAAACCTTTTGGATTCCTGACATTTGGGCCTGTCTGAGGCTGATCTCTCATTATAGAAGTTTTGCAATCCCACAGTTGCCCAAGGGGGGAGCATGATTGTACTCGCAGCTCCTCATCCATTCTGAGATTCCTTAAATCATTTCATTTCACGAGTGAATGTCTTTCTCTTCCTATAAACATGATCATTTTCCATTTTGTTTTTTTATTTTCCTTCATAGTTTATAAAAACCATGTGTAAAAAAAAAACAATATGCTCTTATGTTTTACCAATTTAATGTTGATTTGTTTGAGGTTACAAGTCCACAGTTTGTTAATTAAAATGCCAGTGGCTATTTTTGATAAATACTCTTTTACTATACGATGAGTTATATTCTGGCATCTGTCAGCCACTTTAGAAGCCTTGTGAATTTATCCTGGAATAGGTTCCAAAGTGTTGTTTCCCTCTAAGGGCCCAGTTACACTTTGACACCTGGGTTGTTACTAAGCAATTTTTAATGCGCCATGGCATGCATTTCCAAATCATATGTTGTATTTGGCTTGAATCACTCTACCTCCCCTACTTCCTTATACACCGATTTTACCTCCTATTAATATCTTAAAGTCCTACACCCCGACTATCAGCACCTCTGTCAGATTTGAGGTTTACTCACCTGCTGTTAACAGGGTAGGACCTTCGTCATTCTATCCAAACTTAATAAAAAGTTTGTATCTGTAGTTCTACCCCAGTTAGTTTGTAACTAAGAATTGAGTTGTTATAGTTGGGTACCTTATTGATGATACAGAAGCAAGGTAAAGAATGTGCTTGATTTGGGCAACTAAAGAAAATGACTCCAAATTTAAGCTTTATAATCCGTTCACCGGGGAGATTTCCTCTTTTCTGCTTTGAAAGTAAGTTACATGACCATAGGAACAATAAAACCCATTTTTTCCCCTCACTTCCTGGTCCAGTCATCTAATTTGTCAACAGCACAGGAATTAAGAGGAAATCTCCCCCATTAGGCTACAAACAGAAGTAAAAACCTGCCACCTGTCCCAGCCATTCTAAACAGATATATTGGGTTGTAAAAACAAGATTTTTTTTTCTTTCGGTGCACGATGTCATGGGTCCACTATAGTTGCTACCGGCTATCTGGTATGGCTGCTGTTTGGCCTAGTTGCCTTCATCGTCATATTGGTATTATGTGTATTGAGTGGCTGGGATTTGGCGAGCACAGAGCTGGAAACCAGAGCAATGCCTAATAAGGAGACTTGCTAGGGAGATATCTGACTTGAAATGTCTGCTTTCTGTTCACAAGGCACACTGCCTGCTGACTTCCTTTTCTTACTCAAATCTCTGGAAACTTGTCCGGCTTTTCTGTTTTGGGGCTGAAACTAGTGTTAACCATTTTTATTCCTCAGTTTTAGTTTCTCACATTCTTAAATCTTGTGTTCTGTGGTTCCATAGGTCTTGGTATTCCATTATTAACGCAGCATGGCCATACTAAGCAAATGTCTATAAACAATCCTTTGAGGGCACTAGTTAATTCATCAGTTGTTGTTTTTTTTTTGTAATGAAAGTGACATGTTTACATGTAATATTTGCAAGTATATTGCTCTCTGGATGTTTACTATTTATTCGTTTTTCCTGTGACACCCTGTTAGACACATGAAGATTCATGAGAAGGACCCGAATGCTGCAGTAACTACAAGCCCACCATCCCCTCAGAAGAGGAGGCGTTTAACAACCAAAAGAAAATCAAACCCAGAGGAGGAAATTGAGAAGGAAGACATATCTCCACCAAAAAAGGTAAATTGTGTACTTCTAATGGGAGATAAATAGGGTCTCCACAGGCCAGTATCTAAGGTATATATGTTTTGGCTTTTGTTTATCCAGAAGGGGTGAGCAGTGTAGGCAGATGCTGCCATTAACTCTTATGGGTTCAGGGATGGGGTAGAACAAGTGATAGCTGATATCTTATTTGTTGCTTTCCCAAAGGTGTTTGAAGAAGTTCAGCAAGTTGAACCCGTGAAAAAGGCAGAAGATGCCATTCCCTGCCCAATATGCTTTAAAGAATTTCCGTGCAAATCCTCTCTGTACACTCACATCGTGATCCATCCAGAAGCCTCTTTAAAGTAAGTTCTCCTGCAAGCAGCAGTTTATCTTTCATAATGTCGTCTTACGTTTGATATTATCTGGAAATTTGCATTCAAAATGAACCTAGCCTATTACCATAAGGAATGTAGATCTATTCTACATGTTTGGATGACACATGACTGCTCTATAATTATGCTCATTTGTTTGACATGCATTGTCATATATTCTACATGAGGTTTGTTTTTTTTTTAAACTGAACCTTAAATGCAGATAACAGCATTTTCTGTATGCTAGAGCACAGCGGTGCAAATGATTTATATTACAATTATTATTACAGTTGTATCTAGTTGGTGATTGAATTTGATGGTAAAATTATTCATAAATTAGAAATATTTACTTTTTGGCTTTACTTTGAGAACTGTAAGATCTGCAATGGTATTGCAGACAGTGATGTAAAATCCCAAACCTTATGCACTCTTTGCAAAGTCCACTTTGTAAGGGACCCTTCCCCAATTTTCAGCAAATGCAAAAAAAAAAAAAAAAAAAAAACTGGTGTGTAGGTTAAATATTTAAAAAAATATTTAACTTTCACTTGGCTTCTGTGATGCATAGGGTAATGCCAGCATCCTTTAGGAAATATCCAGCAGGATACAGAAAAGACTAGATCTCATGAGATGATGCAGCGGCACAGGAAAGTGTCATCTTCTCGCAAGATCTGAGCCACTCTGCATATCCTAATATCTTGAGGAAGTGTTATGACATAACCTAGGAGTGCCCCTTCCTAATTTCCGCATTTTGAGATGGGGCAGGAGTGCCATACTAAATAAGATGACCTTGCTGGTCCTCGCTGCTGCTAGTAGTTAATAGGTCTCTGATTTTTTTCTGGTACTGGTCAGCTTTTCACTGACCGTAAGCCTCTCCAGAATGAGATATGAACACCCAGATCTCAAAATTCAGGCAGTTGCCACAGATGGAATGATTTCAGGCTTCAAGCCTTTAGGCATTGCTCTAACTTGACCTGTCCCCAACAGTGAAAATGTTGCTTCAGACACCAGGACTCCAGAAATATTATTTTGGTTTTCCATGTACTCTTTTCTGATTGGCTATTGAGTTATTCTCCACCCTTAGATCCATTCTATTTGTATAACTATAATCCCTGTAAATGAAATGTGATACTGGAGTGTAGTACACATGCCAATATTCTCCTTGTAGGTTTTCCTGCATGTTACTGGCAGACAACTTCCTTTACTAAACAATGGCTGTGGTATAGTCCGTTCTTCAAAAAGTTAATACTAAACTTCATCCCCCTTTTTTTTTTCATTTTTTCACTCTTCCATATTGATATGCCCTTGCAGTGAACATGGTTTTGTGTGTATGTAAGATGTGTGCTGAAGTCTTATTAGATCCCTGCGCATGGGTCAGACCAAAACAGCAACAGTGCGTCTGGAATGTGAGTGGCAATCTGCCCAATCTATAACCAGCAGCCTTAAAATAGGAAACCCTAATGATATGGTTTCAGATTTGGGAGTAGAGGGAGGTATGTGTGCATGCATGTTTTGATGAACGTTCTTGCATATGTATTTTTGTACTGGTAGATGACAGAAGAGGCTTTCACATGAAGTTTCACTGCCTCTTTCCACACTATTGTTCCAGGCATTCTTTGCACTTTTTGGGATGAAGGTGTTCAGTAGTAGAGACATGTCAGAGCTCTTTCACATTTACTAAGTGTGCTTACTGATATGCAGACATGGTGATGACTGATAGTCCTAGATGAGTCTTTTCAGATGGAGTGGGATGTAGAACTTCTACAGTCTAAGAGATTAGTGCAGCCTCTAAATAATCTTATAAATATGTGGTCACATTTCATAATTTTGCTTGTGTTTAACATTGATAATCATGTCTATGTACATAGCTATACAATTATATTTGTAGGCTGTGTTTACTTGTTTGAAGTAATACATAGGCATTGTACATTCTACAAGTTTCTTGTTACCCATTTTACCCTTGTTCAGCCATATTCCTTGTTTTATTTTTAAACCAATTGCAGAAATAAAAATTAGAAGTGTATTGGTTTCAGTAGGCAACAATATTTTTATATAGTGTTTCTTTTTTAATACTTCTGGATGATATTTGAGTAGTTGTTCCTCACATAATACTAATCACTATTCCTAATAATACAGATAAGCATTACAAGGGTGTAAAGAAAGTGAAAATCCCTGACTTTGCAGAATTTACTCACAATTTGTAATCATATCAAATAAATTGTGTTGGGAGAAGTTGCTAGTCAATGGGGTTTTTTTACAATTAGTTTAGTTCCTACTATTGGCAGATCATGTGGTTAAGCTGGAGAGTTGCAGGCTGAGCCCAGCATTGCTTGCTGTGGGAGGGAGCTGAGTTCTGAGCCATGTGCGATGCTTTTCTGGCTCTGTGGCTGGAAATTCGGAGTGCCAGCCGCGTCAGTACCGAGAGAGCTGCCCAGTTTGTGTTGCCTTTGCCTTCGAGCAGCTGAATGCAATGCAGCTGTTTGATGTCAGTTCACAGAGACAGGAGAGATGTCTCCCATTCAAACACAGGAGGTGGAAGAAAAGTAGAATAGGAGAGTGAGAATGGGAGTAAATAGCCATCCCCTGTGATTTGCTAATTGACATACAAAAGAAACCTCTCCTATTGCTTTTCCTGTGTGCCCTGGGAATTCTGCTTCCAATGTGTTTTGCAGTGTTCACATTATTAATGAAATAACACCCTGGTCTTCAGGGTATTAGAGTTTCCCTACAGAAGAGCTAAATAAGTGTTAAATTGTAGCACCAGGGGACCTTATTCTGTACTATAAAGTTAATTAGATCATTAATTGCCTTCTAAATCCATGGGAGACCACAGATGTTTCCATTCCACTGTTACATAAGTATTTATGTCTAATAGGGATTAGAAAGATAAATAAAATGTCGTGGAGGTATTCTTTCTGTGCCATTCGCTATGTAACCATCAATTGCAACGTACTCACAAACGTTACAAATTAGAACCGATGCTAAAAAAAAATGTACTTTTGGTAAAAAAAAAAAACTGAAGCTTTAGGAAGCTTTGATGTCCTTTTTCATATTTTGCTTTCCCTTTATTCTGTAAACATACATAAATATAGGGTTGGATTTAAAGAAGAGAGAAAATCTTTGCATGTACATCCACACTCCCAAGGTTTATATGAGCAAATCTGTGGTAAAAAGCACGAGAGCAAGCTACAATAAAGCTAGGGTGATACAAGTGGCCAAATAAATCTGTCATCATAGTGATTCAGTTTAGAACAAGAAAAAAATTATGAAGAATACAATTTTAAAAAGAGCAATACTGATAAATATGCATTTCCCCCTTGCAAACATTTTTAATTTTGCTAAAGGGTGAAAGTTAGTAGTAATGTAGCTACTTCTTGTAGCTTGTTCATGCAGAGAAGGGTCAAGGGTAGTATTGCACAAGCTAATTTCTGAGCTAAATTGCAGACTAGAGGAATCTGGGCCACTGGGTACCCTGTAGGGAGATGGACATTTTCAAACAGATGTCACCGTGTCAAAGGATCATCCCAACCTGAACAGATTAGTTGCGACCACCCAGATAATTACCGAAACAAGATGTCATGTATTCAGCACACTTGTAAAATATGTATTGGGATTATTCAATTTAAATCTGAACAAATCCTAAATCTGTTTTTATTTTAGTAATGATTATTTGTATGTCGTTATTTGGGTAGGAAGGTGCAGGTTTAGTGTCATATGGAGTAGAAGACGATGTATCGAGCTAAGATTCTGAGCACTTGGCTGCCTGTAGGACACGGTGATGGATTTGCTGCCCGTCTTGTCACCATAGAGCAGCTTAAAGACAAGAAACAGGGAAACTTGTTGGAAATGGTCGGCTTGAAGTAAAGCATCTTTGTGACAAGGACATTTCCAAATGTTTCTCCCTGATGTCTTTCCATGCTGGTCTGCAGTTTGGCCTTCTGAGTTTGAAGACACGTCAACAGGTGTCGAGTGCTGGCCTGAAAGGTTTTTATTACAAGCCTCTAGGTATGGCAAGGATTTGTTTTCCTTTTGTGGCACCCCTTATGGGAAAGAGAAGACTGCAATAATGAAGCTGCTTTTAGTCTTAGGGGGATGGGGCTGGTGTTGATGGAGAAGACTTGTCACAGAACTAGTAATACAAATCGAAGCCAAAACTCCTTCTGTTCTTTCTCTTCTTCTACATCATCTGTTTTAAGGAGATGATGGTGTGTTTTGTTATGACAATTATATTTTATATGTAAAGATATATTCCATAATTGTGCAGTATGCTTGACTAGTGTTTTTAGTAGGAGCATACATTCACTCTCACATTTTATTATTTAGGTGTACAGCAGCGTAAGATTTTGGCCTGCAAACAACTTAAAGCAGAACTTAGTGGTACATTAGGATACTATGAAAAGGGTTACTTGTTTACTTTTCAGTTAGGCCTGGTTTATGCACTCCAAAAATAGATAGTCCTGTGGTCTGAGGCCGACTACCTGACATGCTGCCAACTATAGCAATAAAGCCTGGCTTATTAAAGGAACATAACACACAATAGAAGCATGTGAAATAGCAGTTCAGTCAATACGACCCTCATGCATGCATACATATCATACATGAACCGCAGGCCTTGGTTCAATGGAACTGTGTCATCAGTCTGTGTTATCCTCAGATTGTTCAGATAAACACAGGTGTCTGAAATGTAACCTTGAGTTTTATGTTGTATTATGTAAAATAAGGATTATTTGGGTCACATATGTAACTTTTTTTTCTCCTGAATGTCTAATAAAAACTCATTAAGTATTCCTCTAAATTCCAGGTGTGTGAAGAGCTTGTCAATTCAGGAAATACATACAACTAATGCTGGGCATATTGCTCTCAATGGGCTTTTAAAACCTTGTTAATATACAGCATCTTAATTGTTTAATGTTTTGGTTGAAGAAAAAATATGGTTATTCCTTCACCTACAAAGTGTAGAAGTTCTCTAACATTTTTGTTTTAACACTCTAGGTGTGACATTTGTTGCGTTTCATTTCGCACCCATCGAGGTCTTCTGCGCCACAATGCTGCAATCCACAAGTTACTCCCCAGAGACCCTTCAGGGAAGCCTTTTATTCAGAACAACCCTTCCATCCCTGCAGGTTTTAATGATCTGGGCTTTACAGACTTCTCTTGCAACAAGTTCCCTATCATTTCTCAGGTAAGGCCAAAATCATGTAACTGGAGAGGAATGCTAAAAGTAATAGCACACGGTATCATTTACTTATTGCTAAAATGAGTTGATTTTAAACTTGAACATGCCCATCAATATTGTCCTGGCTGTTTTTCTAATAACAGTTTGAGGCTGAATATTTGCTCTATTTAATCTTCACATTGTAGAAGTTCAAGGTCAATACTTTAAACAGGCCATACAATAAAACAATTTGTTGCAACCTTTAAAACTAATGTATAGCAAAATACAAAAGTAAATACAGCCTGCAAAAAGAAATCATATGCATTTAGGGAATCGCATTTTTCATAGGATTATATTGTGGGGAACTAGCTATCCTAATATTTTTTATGTGTTGGTTTTAGGCTTTATACAGGCTTTATACACAATGTGCCATTACTTAGGGCACTTAGAATACTGCGACAACAGAGGCTACTGAGGCAAACTGTCATGTGCAGCTTTGACAGAAAGTCCTATAACCATCTGTTTTTCACTGGATTGTAAGCAGTTCATAAGTTGGATCCAGGCTGGATTGGTTTAAATCAATTCTATTCCCAAGTAATTATTACTAATTGCTTGGGCATCAGGAATAAAGCTAATCTTGGGGAGGGGCATGTCTAAGATACACTGCTGCCCTTGGACTAAGCTGCTATTTAAAAAGAGAGAACAAAAGAAGATGGTCAGCTGTGTGTTTTCTGCAAAGGGCTAGATGTGGTGTATCACAGCAAGACATGCAATGCTCTTTGGGTTTCTATAGCAGTAAAGGGCTTATCATCCTAATCCTCAGTTCACAAGGCTTTAGATGGCTTGTGGACAAAAAGAAAAAAAATACTGGTTCGCCCTTAGACCCAGATAGGCATTAACCCATCCACAGCCAGTAAGGAGGAATATCTGTAGATGTGAATATGCTTGTAAAAGTTCATATCACAAGAAAACTAAAGTTAATATATAACATGTATCTGACTCCGTGTACGCACCTACTGTATGTGCAATAGAATGTACTTTATATGTACTGTTTTAAACACAATATTGAGTTGTCTCTCTCTCTCTCTCTCTGTTTTTTAGGTCTGGTGTGAAACCAACTTACGTAGATGCATCAGTGAATTGCACAGCTTCATCTGTAAAACCTGTAACAAGGCATTTCCAATGCCATCTGCTCTTAAACTGCACATGGAAACCCACAAAGGAAATCAGGTAGCTAATGAGCAGAAAACTGAGAGCTCATCTGAGGATGGTCAAGACAAGATATCTTTTATGGCAGCCTTGGGTCTGCAGCACACCAAAGACATAAAGCCGGACAGTCAGGAGGACAATTCACTGGAAAGTGCCCATGGCACGCATATAGAAGCTATAAAGAGCAGCCTACCTCGTGAGCCTGGTAGCAGCACAGCCATGCAGAAGTTTTCCCCCGTAGAAACAACCTCTGTGGGTGGACCTTTTGCAGTTCTGCCACCAACAAAAGAGAACCTAAAATTACTTTCTCTGCAGCCTTTTCAAAAGGGCTTTACTGTACAGCCTGATAACAGTATTGTAGTAAAACCATTCTCTGGAGAACTAGCTGATATTCAGCAAATATTGAAGATGGCAACTTCTGCACCTTCTCAGATTAGTCTTCCACCCTTGTCTAAAACTTCTCCTGCTGCTTTCAAACATATGCCACCTCTTAAGCCAAAGCCACCAGTGACCCCTCATGCGGTAGTTGCTGCCTCAACACCGCCATCTGTATTTACAAACCAGCAGGCTTCTCCAGGCTGTATCAGCCCAAGCCTTCCTCCCCCATCCCTAAGAATAATAAAAAATACAGTAGAATCTTCCACAAGTGCAGTTTATTTGCAATCCAGATCTGGAGTGACCTCTGCTCAGAATTCCCAAGTACACACATCTGAATCTTTAAGTCAGCAAGACCTGAAGACTCCGTTGGAACAGGACAGTATTATAGAAGCCTTGTTGCCTTCAGATGTGGAGGCCAAGATCAAACAGGAAGGAGCTGAAGGAGATCTGAAATCCATTATTCCTGGAACAAATGGCAAGAAAACAACCCAAGCTAAGCATCCTTGCAATTTCTGCAATCAGGTATTCTCATTCTCTGGTGTTTTGAGAGCTCATATACGTACTCACCTGGGGATATCACCTTATAAGTGTACTGTATGTGAATATATAGCAGCTGATAAAGCAGCACTTATAAGACATGTTCGAACACACAGTGGTGAAAGGCCATACATATGTAAAATTTGTCAGTACCCTTTCACCGTTAAAGCAAATTGTGAGCGACACCTGCGTAAGAAGCACCTTAAAATTACTAGAAAAGATATAGAAAAGAATATTGAGTATGTGTCCACAAACGAATCTGAAATCCTCGATGCCCTTTGCTCTCCCGACACTGTTTGCAAATTCTGTGGGGAGGACTTGAAAAGCTTCCGTGCCCTTCATATACATATGAGGAGCCACACCAACTTTCACAAAAAGAAACCGTTTCAGTGCAAAGAGTGCGGCACTGCCTTTTCTGCCAAAAGAAACTGCATTCACCACATTCTTAAACAGCACCAGCATATACAAGAGAAGGAAATAGAGAATCATGTGTTTTGTGGGCCCTCTAGCCCAGAGCAAACTAGATCAGACACTCCACTTTTGGAGGATAATGCTTACCTCGACCGGAAAGCAACCACATCTTATGTGGAACCACAAAATGGATTTCTTCATGGGGGGGTATCTACTTTTAAACTTGAACCTACTGCCAGTTTTTCTTTGGAACTTGATGAGCCCTTGGACTTTTCTCAAAAGAACAAGACTCTCACAGGTTTTCAAGTGAAGGAGGAGCACAGCTCATCTCCTGCTTCTTATGATTCCTCTATGGAACCCATTGACCTCTCTATGCCTAAACCAATGAAAACAGACAAAGATAACTCACAAGTGCAAGCAAAAACGCAAGAGCAAATAAGTGGCCCTGTTGGTCAGTTGTACAGTTGCCAGCCATGCTCCTTTCCCTTAAGTGCCAATGAAATCCTAGAGAAAGCTACAGCTATTACACATTCCAAACCAGTGAAAACCCCTGTGCATTTGACTGTCCCAGTAATTTCTCCTGCTGTTCTTGGAAGTGCAACTATACTTCGCCCGTTGAGGCCTAAACCACCTCCTCTCTTGCCAAAGCCTCCAGCTTCTAAAGAACTGCCACCCCTGGCTTCCATTGCACAGATAATTTCTTCTGTATCATCTGCTCCTACGTTACTGAAAACAGATGCAACACCAACGTCTCAGGTTGCTGCCAACAACTCACCAGCCACTGACAAATCTGGGGCATCCAAGGTGACAATCCATCAGAAAGAACCCCCAGTTTCCAATGATGCCTCTCAGATTAGTGGAAACTCTGCAAGCCCTGCTGATGTTGGTACAGCTGCTGCTTTAGTCATAGGAGCAAAGAAAAGAGGCAGAAAGAAAGGAACAAAAAATAAACCTAAAATGGCTGCTGGAGTGGACCTGGAATCAAGTGGTGAATTTGCAAGTGTGGAGAAAATGTTGGCCACAACTGATACTAACAAATTCAGTCCTTATCTGCAATCCCCTGAACACATTAGAGATGCTATGGACAAAAATGGCACCAGTGAGGATGAGAGAGATAGTGGTGAAGAAAAAAGGGGAAAAAGAAACTCTTACTCAAACTCATTACAAAAAATAACTTGCCCTTACTGCCCCCGGGTTTTCCCCTGGGCCAGCTCCCTACAGAGACATATGCTCACTCACACTGGTAAGAAATATAGGATTCATTGTTACTTAAGCATGTACACTGTTTTACTTTGGCAATTATATATGTTAACTTGTACCGAGTAATAATTTGTAGTGCACTATTGCAAAACTTTCTTTTTGAAAATCCTGCTGCCAGGCTGTCACACTGGTCTAGGAACTTTACTAGTTTCCACTTGGCTGGCCTGGAGCATGCATGGTCATAATGGCCATCCTTCTCCCAATGCCTTCCAGCATGTACCCTGACAGCACATGTGCATACAGAAAAGCCTGAATGGGTCCTTTACAAGTGATTGCAGGATTATGATTCATATTGGATATTTATAGTTGCCAACAACACCCCCAGAAATTGTCCTCTGTTATAATAAAAATGATCTTGATTATTCCCCTCCATCATAACGATTACTTTGAATAAGTTCATGGTGTCTTCAAGATAGAATTTCTTCATTATGAAATATCCCAAATTACCCATTACAAAAGAATGTAGAAATACTGGATAACTATGCTTAACAAAAGGCATAGGTCAGTCTTGAGTCTTTGTGTGATTGGACCTTTTACATCCCCTAATATTGTGATATGACAGAAAGGAGCTTTGTCTCGTTCTTGCAGTACAAGGGGAGACATGGCTATCCATGTAATTAGGCAAAGTGTGGTCACATGACCGCTTGGAAGTAAGGACTGGTCTATGTGATCGCCTAATGAAGATTTAGCTGTTAATTAGCAGCAAAATGAACAACTTGAAAAAGATTAAAGCAGAGTGGGCTTTCATAATGCTGCTTTTGTGTCCTGGCTAAAGAGGCTCCCTTGTTCTAAAGGGTCTCTTGCTGCAACCCACAAAAATCTTGACTCTTTTGTCAAGTTTGTTCTATGAAACTACTATTGTGTTTATGGAACACCATAACATTGGGTACCTCCTGTCAGGGGATCTGTTTCTCTTTGTCTTGAATTTTTGACATCAAACCATTGGATCACCTAACTAAATACTTTGTTTCCTAATGCAGGTCAGAAACCCTATCCCTGTGCACAATGCGATGCCTTCTTTTCTACCAAATCGAATTGTGAGCGCCATCTCTTACGCAAACATGGAGTTGCCAACCTCTCCTTGAGAAGAAATGGTCTTGTGGCCCAGTCTAAAGAAAGTGATGCCGGATCTCATGATAGCACAGGTAGCGTTTTCGACTAGTTCATGCTTTTACCTTTTTCCAGAAAATGTGAAAAAAAGCTTTATATTTGAAAAGAATAGCAAGGATAGGAATCGCAGCTCACAGTGTAAGCATCATATATTGTACTATACCACAGTTGTCTCTAATTTGTCCCCTTGCCCAGTAATGTGTGTGTTTACAGTATGTGCTTTTAATATTTAGTTCATACATGAAAGGAAGAGGAGGCTAATTCAAGAAAAGAAAACATGTCATTTTGTAAAAAAACTTGCACCTATGTCTTATTCTTTAAAATACTTCAGTATCCATGATCAATTTACAAAGCTGTCATTACATTTTTGTCCCTATGTGGCTGATAGGGCAATATAGATTAAAAAATGGTAGTTTAATTAATCTGTATTACGAACTGTCTGACATACAGATATATCTGCGATTAATCAAACATACAAGCACTGAAATCATTCAAATATTTACTAAATCAATTAAATGGAGGGTCGGTTAATTGAATGATTCAGTTGATTGAAGGATTATATCTATAAAGTGTATAGCTTCCCTAAAATTGCATTAGGAGAGAAAGCCTTAAAAAAGAAAACTGGCCATTATAGAAAGCCTTGATATATAAAATGTTTTATGGTCTAAATACAACTTAGTAACTGCACTGTTTTTTAGCTTTAAAGCAAGTTTGTTAAATTTTGGCCTGTGTTTTTCTTTACAGATAGTCAATCTGATGCAGATCTATCAGCTGTAGAAGGTGATGCACTAGATCTGACATCTGGGGACAGGGAAAAAGAAGAGCAAAATGAAGTTACAGAAAGCGAGCAGGTGACCACGAACAAGGAGACTGAAAAACTAACACTAGATGAGGAGGATGCCTACCTGGATGAAGGTGAACAGATTGAAGATGACGACTCTTTGAGCAATAAAAGCCTAGATCTCAATTTTGCAAGCAAGTTAATGGACTTTAAACTGTCACCCAATGAGCAGTCTACCAGCAACTGTTGTGATGTTTGTGGAAAGAGTTTCAAGTTTCCTGCTACCTTAGACAGACACAAAAAGGCACATTCGTGTGAAAACAATGATCAAGAGCAAAGCAGTGAACTGAACAATTTGTCAACTAACACTTGTAACTCAGATAATCAGGATCCCTCACAGGACACTGGAGACCAGGAAGAGGAGCTCCCAGTTGACCTAAAGGTGTCCAAATCTCCAGAGAGTGAGCAAGCTGAACAGAAGAAAGAAGATGGCAAAGGTGTCTCAGAAGAGAAAGCAGAAAAGTCATTGGACAAAAGTGATGATGATAAAGATTCCAAAACTGAGACCAAAGGGACAAAAGCAGACAAAAGAAAGAAGATCTGTACTGTGTGTAGCAAGCGTTTCTGGTCCCTCCAGGATCTCACAAGGCACATGAGATCACACACAGGTGAGCGATTTCCATATGTTTAAATGAATGGGCATATTATATTAGTTGTTTCTTGCATTTTTTTTTTTGTTCTGCCAGTGAACAGGTTATCAGGTTAACCCCCCTAGCAGTATTCCTGAGGGTGGATTTTTACCACGGTAATCCCGAGTCACAATCGGGGGTTGTTAAAAAAACAATAAAAAACCCTACTTACCTTGTTCCTTTGGTGTCCTGCTTGTCCATCCAGGTCTTTCTTCGTTCTTCTCCTAGTAACTGCAGAGACATTCTCCGGGGTTTCCTGGTGACGTCGGTGCATGTGTCAGTTTGTGGGGGAGGCACAGCGGGAAATTCAAATAATTTTGTATTGGATTAAATACAAAATAGCTGTATTGAGTCCAATACAAGGAAATATTTAATATATATATATATTTTATATATATATATATATATATATATATATATATATATATATATATATATATATTGCACATAATATGGTGAGATATGCCTAAGAATTAAAAGCCTTCAATGTAAAATAATTTTCCATGCAAAACAATGTATCGCTTTTTGCATGAAAATACTGACAGAATTGGAATGCCAGGGCTGTTAATATGGTACGCTGACACAAATACCACATTATAGGACTACCCCAATTTTCTGTTTGAAATGTTTGATACAGTAAGGAATAAATATAATCCTTGTGCGAATATTGGTTTACTATGCATATCCCTTCTGGGGAGATTCCCCTTCAATTCTTTTTCTGTAAAACCAAAACTTATCACTCTTTTGTACAGGAGACAGTGTTCAGCATAACAGAGGGTTTGAATCGCTCCAATGATGGCAAAGATGGCAATAGTCAATAATAAAATCTTGACAAATCCTAAACCCTCTGAACTCTTTTTGAAACTTTGCTTTTACTTTCACTTATAAATTTCTATGCTTTATATGTTTTAATTGATTTATACAATATGAACACATTTTAACATTGTTTCAAATGTATCTTGTTGTCTTCTAGGTGAGCGGCCTTACAAATGTCAGACGTGTGAACGCACTTTCACACTGAAGCACAGTCTGGTACGCCACCAGCGGATCCATCAGAAAGTAAAAGATATGAAGAGCCAATGCAAGGACACCGATAGAGAGGAGAAACAGCTTAGGGGTGAGGAGGAAAGTGATGCCGAGTCCCTGCAGAGCAGCACACATCATGTATCTGAAAACGAATGTGACACACCATCAAGTCTTACCAGCCAAGCTGTAACCAGAAGCAAAAAAAATGCTGCCGAGGAATCATCTCAAAAAACTGAAGCTGCTTCTGGACCAAACAGCCCAAAGCAAGCTTTAGGGGTAGATGTTAAAGACACAGACAGCCGAAGAAGCTCAGAACGTAAAACTGTACAAAGCTCCAGCAAGGAGTCTGAAAAGCCTGCAAATAAAACAAATCCAGCATCAGAGGAGTCCTTGCCTGTTGCAGGGATGAAATAATTCAGAAACATGAAGGGCCCCATACCCTCCTGAATTGCTATTATAGAATCATACTTACACTTGATCCACTTTACAGAGTTTTTGACAGCTATAGGGGATTATGGCAGGCCATAAAATGTGCCATAACCTTGAAGTAAAATGCAAACTTTACATGGATTTTGAGTGCCTTACTACTTTATTATATTTTGCTACCACACTTTTTCAATATACAGTTTTATATATGAGAGAAATTTAAACATGTATTCAAAAGAGGACCTTTTTCCAGTAAAGCATTATCGTTTTTTTTTTTCTTTTACACTTTGAACGCTTGCTCCAGTACACCAATCACTGTCCTTCCAGAGGTGGACATTTAAAGTCATGGAGAAAGCCATTCAGTACTAAAGCCAATAACTGGAAGAAAACAAAACGAAACAAATGGAGAGAAAACCTCTTTTTTATTCTTTAACCCACTTTTTGGTTTTTGCTAAGTGGACAGTAGTGGAATGACATTGATCAGAGATTTTCTGGAAGAGAATATATATAAAATATATGGTAATTGCTACAACCAGGAAAACTAAATGTTTCTTTGAACTGTACAACTTGATCTACATACAACGTGTCTGAATGGTGTTACTATTTAGTAGTTCTACCTCGGATAAACACAGAGGATTCAGTGGAAACCTTACCATCCATGGAACTGTCCACCCCTGCCTATGTCTTGATTCTGTTTGCTTGAATACAACAGCTTACTAGTCTCTGCATTTTGCAGAACCGTTTGGGCAATATTTGCCTTTCACAATTTTACCGGGTAGATTTGAATCCTGGTAATATTAAAATATGTATAAATAGAAAATTCTTTGAGGGTTTTTTCTCTTTTTGTTCTTCAAATGTGCGCCTTTGGCAGTTCTCTTGCAGTGCACCATTCCAACCCTGTTCTCAATAAAAAGAGGCAGTGTGCATTAGAATATTTGCAGACTTTGATGTGTCCGGTCTTGGAGGTGAAGGAGGGCAGATATGGACTGTGAACACAAGCAAAGAGTTCTGTCTTCCAGCATCGGATGCCTTAACCATCATGTCATGACCATCGTGTTACTTGGGCAGGAATATACTACTGGTGAAAAGGAGAAGCTACTTCACAGTTTGTGTCATGGTGTTGAAGATGAGCCCTGATATTAAAAAAAAAAAAAAAAAAAAAAAAGTGTGTGTGTAAATAGATATAAACTGTGTGTAAGTTGGTTATGTATGAATGTGGGTGTGTGTATATGTATATTTTGAATATATGTCTACACACAGATACAAATGTGTATGGGTTGTTATATATAAATAAAGTACTCTACTGTAATTGTGCAATTTGCCCTCTGCAGTTTGTTGCAATCTCCAGAATGTTGAACATGTTAAATCATTACTATCACATCAACCCCTTATTCTTTCCTATAAATCTGCTAGGATTCTATAGCAGTTAGTATTTTTTCTTTTCTTTTATTCAACATCTTCCCAGGCTGTGATTGGACCATAAGGACAAATAAATATATAAAAAGGGTCCTATATAGCCCCTCAAAGCAAAAAAGGCTGCTATTACCTTTAGAAAGCAAACCATTCATATTTCAACTTGGGTTAGGATACACATTTTTCTGTGCACCTACTGTTCCACTTTTTTTGCTGACTATAAAATAACAATGTGCTTTGTGAACTGTAATTAACATCAGAAATTTTGCAGTTCACAGTCCCCAATTATGTCTAACAAGCTGCAGTTTGCAAAACCATCAGTAGGAGGCAGTGTAAACAAGTGTGCTGCATTGTAACAGTAACTGCATGGAAAAATGCAATGTATATGTACCCAGCATCCTACACATTTCAGCTTTAATGCCTCCTGAGATGGACATTATTGCAAGTATACATGGGCAAGAGAAGAGATTTCAAAACCAGCTTCTTAAATGATTATAGGTTTGCAGTTTTTATTTGGAGGGAAGCATATTTTTATTTTTCCATACCACTAAAGTTCATTTAAAATTTAAACAAACTTGAGAGGGATCATTCAGTAGAACACTGTCACCGTTATCTGTGCAATGCCTGACAATCAACTGAATGACCAGTGGAACAGAGCAATTAGCAGCTATGGCATAAATGTAATTATATGTAAATTTAATATATTTCATTATGAGATGATAAATGTTCACACAAATTAGTAGAACTTGACCCATGAAAATCTGAACCATGGCTCACAGAATATTTTTTTTAACCAGATGTGCTTAATTTAATCATTATAAAATGAATTCAGTAGACCCACACCCCTGAATTTTAGTCCTTTTTTATTTTATGTTGTATAACTTCTGAATATGTTGTCTGAGGAGTGGGACATTTGTTAGCAATAATCAAAATGGATCAAAAGCTTTATTTAAATCTATTTCTAGCCTGATATATAAAGTCTGTATTTTTTTTTTCTTTCTTTTAACAGCACACAAATATCCTTCTATGTATTTTGAGTTGTTCCCAGACCGTTGTGTCACTTTGGTATATAAACTGTGAATTATACACCATGATTAAACTCTGGGTGAAATGTAGATTTAGCTTGCATGTTCAGCTTATTTTGTGTCTTTTCTCCCCTTTTTCTTGTATTCTTCTTCTCAGGGCTTTGCAATTTGAATTTTCTCTATTGTTATTTTATTTTTATTTTGTTGTATCGGAGTTTAAAACTGAAATGATAAATATATTTAATAGTTAGGTAATGGAATCACTACAATAAGCACTTGACTGTGAATGCAATAAAGGCTCGGTCACATAGATGGCTATCATTTTATATAGCTTGAGCCACACAACAGTCGTAATTCCAGCTTCACAATGATTCTTTGTTTTCTTCTTTCCTTGTCACGACGAACAACCTTACTGTCGGCGAATACAAACCCATTATTGCTACCAGAAACTACAATGAAAATGTAGATATTCATGTTTTTTTAAAGGGAAATTAAACTGCTGCTATGCATTATATACAAGATTGGTCTATGCCACATGAACAGAGAATCATGTTTGTTTTGGTACTTGTATTCCTTCTTTTTATTCAGCTGTACAGTACTTCTGAAATCAAAATAAAAAGCTGTTCTGTATCAAACAATCTAAGCAATAAAATGTTATATTTAAAATGAAAAAAATGATTTTTTTTTTAATCAAAGTTTTGCTTTAATTTACACACCCAGTGCACATGTAGTATAGGCATAATATAAAAAGTTGTTGCAGAAAAGGAAGCCACATATAGTTTATTAAGTATAAAAACCATTAAATATTTAGTTTAAATATACAGAAAAGTGCATATGTTTAGTGTATAAATATAATATTTATACATATATATATAGTTTAGATATTAGGAAAAGTGTTTGTGTGTGTGTGTGTATATATATATATATATATATATATATATATATACATATATATATATATATATAAAGTGTGTGTGTGTGGCATTACACCGTACTCTGCACCTTGCATGCATTTGCGTGTTGTGGTGCAATCAGTTCAGAATAACATCCCAATTGATTGCTACCAGTTAAACACAACACAAGAAAGTGTATCCAGGAGGAAGAGGAGGGTGCAGAAAAGACCAGTGCTGTGTGGAGACAGTTGACAAAGGGGTAGGCAGAGGTATGTGGACTCACCTAGTTTCCCTGTCGCTACACATAAAGTGAAGGGACTCTTTTTATATAATATATAACCACAATAATAACCAACTCAAGCTCTGCTACTATTCAAAACTTGGTGGTTGCTCACCAATTAGATTCAAGACAGATTTGGTTTTAGAGCAGCAAAATAGGCGATATTCTGTATATGTAGTGTGAAGGCCTTTATAGTGCAATATAAAAATTGCTCTGGAGGATAGAAAGAAAGGAAACTATACCAAGCACATGACCCGTTGTACAGTCTAGTAATTGTGCTGTGCAGTTGTCTTCGCTTTGGATGGCCTTATATGAAAAGTTCTCCCATGTCAGGGGGGCTGTCAATGTACTGTATCCTATCTGCCTGAAGGTTCATTATGTTGTACATTCAGAGATGCTCTTCTGCATACCTTGGTTTAATGAGTGGGCATTTGGGTTACTGTTGTCCTCCTATCAGCTCAGACCAGTCTGGCCATTCTCTGCTATCAAGGCATTTTTCACAGAACAGTTGTTCACTGATATATACTGACCCTTGGCAGGTTCTAAAGTTGGGTTTAAAAAAACATACCAAATTTCTCTGCCATAATTTACTTAACAAAAATTAAGCCATAATGGAGAAGCCATGTGTAAATAACTAAGTACTACCTATGATTCATTAGCTTGTAAAACCAACTTATCTTGAAGTAATTGGATTGGTGTCTGGTGACTGTGGAGACCATTTAAATGTAAGACTTATTTAGTCTTTCAGTCTGACCTTGGGGTGAATTTGCTGGGATGTCTACTCCCGGGAAGACTGGTTACAGTTTTGAACGTTTCCCAACTTGTGAATAAACATCCTTATAGCCTTTCCCAGATTGAGGGGAAAGCAACAATTGCTTCTCCAAGATCATTGCTGATGTCTTTCCTCTTTGGCACCTGAATGCTCCAGACCAGCAAACTGGCAAAACATCTGTTTTTATAGAAGGTGGTCACACTTGTTGATGATCAAGTAACTGTGATTAGCAGCACCTAGGGCTGTAAGCTGTTCTGATGGGGGCTTTAATATTCTTGGATTTGAAGGTCTGTGGAGGATGCTGTAGATCAGGGGTGTCAAACTCTGGCCCAAGGGCAAAATTTGGCCCCACAAAGGAATTTTTTGTCCCCCAAAGGAAATTTTAAACATGAATAGCAGCGGGCTGCCGCTGCATTGAAATAGCACCGCTACTACAATTCCCCGCATCACTCGCATCTTTAGACCAGTGGTCCCGCATTGGGCTGTTTTATAGACGCACAGAATTGTAGTAGCGGTGCTATTTCAGTGAAGTGGGAGTTCCAGCCACTCGTAACATTAAGCCCCGCATTGGAATGTGTTCTTGATACAGAGAATTGTATTAGTGGTGCTATTTGTCTATTATAAGCTTCTTCCAGATTGAATGTTAAGCAAAACCTCTTTGTTTTTATATATATATATAGGTTTTATATCTAATGAGAAGGAAAAACGTTCTCAATTTTTTCAATAAACGTTTTTAATTTTGGCCCTCTGTGTATTTGAGTTTGACACCCCTGCTGTAGAAGGTAGGGGGAGAGCTGCTAGAGATTGTAATGTTTATAGTAACAATGTGACACTTTTGAATGTTATGTAATGTACAGTGCTGTGTAATATAATGGCACTATATAAATACTGTTTAATATTAGTTTGCCTGTCTATTGTAATAATCTGACTTGCCCATTTAAAGTGTTCTTTGGTACTTCCTAGCCCCTGTGACATTATTACAGGGACTGCTTAAGATCTCTCCTCAGGGGCAAGGCAGAGGAGCCCAAAGTCTCTGCTAATCTCTGTGACCAATCAGAGACACAGGATGTGTAATTGCAGGGAAGGCAGGGGTGGAGTTCTTTACTGCTCTGTAGCTCAGTTTCTACATCAGTTAGTTGTTTTAGAGACAAGGATTCTTGTGAGCATAGAGCGTGTATAGAGCATACATTAGAGTGTGTGGGCAACTCCTAATCTTTTCAATTTACTGAAACCAGAACAACTCTATCCTGTGTTAACATTACACTAAAATCAAACCCCTCCCCAAGGTTGAACCTGTCCCTAAAACAATTCTTCAATAACTTTTATGTCAATGTAAAGGAGCTTCAGTTTTGTGATTGATTGTGCTGTCAGCAGTGACAGAGGATAACTAATAATATAGTGCAGGTCATTAACACTGGAGGTACAACCATCTGGTACCATGGCTGAACTGCTTTGTCACTCCACTTACTGTAAGTTTAGCAGAAGTGTGTGTGAAATACACCCTAACAACAGGACAGTAACCTTCAGGTAGGACAGGGGGGTTCTCAGCACACAACTCCCTCTCACACACTATATCAGTATATCGGCCTTCTTAGATGGACTGCATGCAGCCCATGCAGTTCTTGTATGCAGCCCATCCTAGGTAATGAAGCAGAGACTAAATGACAAAATGATCTTTGTAGTCCATCAGAAAGGAAATGTATGGAAGATACTTGCTGCAGCTTTTAATGTATGTTGTGTAGTAGTCAAAGTGTGAAGGAAAATGGGACTAGTCCCTATTTAATGTACAGTGCTATATAATTTGTTGGTGCTATATAAATACTGTTTAATAATAATAGTCACTTTCAGCACTGGAGAGGGTCTGGAGTTCAGCTCTAATTCTAACTTTTGATCCCATAACTTTGAAGGTCACCAATGGTAGAAAGAAGAACAATTTTGATTGTAAAGCTGGAGACTGCTAAAGAATGCAGTGTGGAATGTGGGGGCAGAGGTGCCAGAGAAGACTTGAAAGACTTGAGGGGGGCTGTCAGAGAACATGGTGCAAATAAAGGGAAGGGCATGGAAGAATGAAGTGGGGGTGGTATGGGTACATTATGCAGGGTATGTGGTGTGGATGATTGGAAATGGTTAAATGAAGAGCTGTGACATAATGAAGTGCGGAGTTGTTGCTGCCAAAAAAAGTCCTGCAAATATTCTATGGGGAACTGGTGAAAGCTACAGCAGACATTGGGGACAGACGTTTATTCCAGGGGTGTACAGGCTGATTGGAGTAGAAGATTGCACTGTAAAAGATCAATGTTTAATGTTATGTTGTTTGATCAGGGTGTGACCTGTTCCTGTTGAATATGAGATATTGAGTGATTATGCAGCATGTCTCCTGACTCTCCAAATTCCAAGCACAGTAATCATGTGAGCAAGCAGTGTGCTAAATACATTGTCTGCCTCCCTTTCCTGCTTCTATGACTGCACACCAAGTTCTAGAGGGAATTCCACTGCCTGTGAAACATTTTTCTAATCTCCACTGCCACAACAATTTTACCCCATGACTCACAGAGTGACAATATTAGTCTACATAATAGTCATGATTTTGTAAATCCTAATTTTATTGCAGTACCCAGTCTGATGTTTCTGCTTTATTGCAGAGCCTGGATGCTTACTGGAGTATAGAAAACATATTTATTATTTGTTTTGTTTCTCTGTAGTGCCTATTAGTTTTCCTTTCTCATATATTGTTTCCTCTAAAGAGATTACAGTAATTAGGCGCTTGTTGAGAATATGAACATGAGAGGAATCATCTATAACAGGGGTCGGCAAAGTTTTATGGCCACTAGGCCATTTATGGGGTGGGCGGGAGCACACTAGGCCAGACCCACCCTAATGGCTCCGCCCTCCACCAGGGAACACTTCCTGAAGTGAAATCCCTCTCCTCTATGCATTGCGGAGGAGAGGGATTTACCTTCAGGGAAATATCAACACCGGCCACGGTAAATAAGGGAGCCACTGCAAAGGGGGCAGTATCGTAGCTCTGGTAGTTCCTAACTCCACCTGGCCGATCCGCCGGCAACCCGCAGCTCCGCAGCCATGGGTTGCCGGCCGGCATTAGGCCGGATCGGCCAGGAGGCATTAGACTGGAACAAACTACCGGCTAGGACCTTTCTGGCCTTAACGCCGGAGTTTGATGACCCCTGATCTATAATATAGCTGTAATAGCAACATTTTCTTGTAGTCTCATGTAACATCCTTAGTCTCTAAATACTCCTCTAGCATATTTGCTGTTTCTAAAGGTGCGTACACACTTCCAATTTTTATCGTTCAAGACGAACGAACGACGAACGATCGATTGGGCAAAAATCGTTCGTAAAAAAAGTAACCAACGACGCCGACGAACGAGGAAAGTCGTTGGAAACGAACGACCGGACCGGCGGATCGGATTGGACGACGATCGTTGAACATCGTTCGTGTGTACGGTCGTTCGTTGACCGTCCATGGGCTGAGCATGCGTAATGAACGAACGTTCGTTCACTTTCCTGTCGTGCACATAGTTCCTCTATCGCTCAAACGATCGTATCTATTGTGTGTACAATATCTACAAACGATCGTGTCGTTATCTCTATGTGCAGGATCGGTGCTATACGATCGTTCGTAGATATCGTGCAGGATCGTTCGTCGTTCGTTTTCCAACGATAATAATTGGAAGTGTGTACGTAGCTTAACTATCCTGTGTCCGCTATCTCCTGTAGAGTGTCTGTGGTCTCCTATTGTCTAATCCAGCATGCTTACAGTCTCTCTTACTACCTCCTGTAGCGTGTCTGCGGTCTCTGATTGTCTAATGTAGAGTGCTTACAATCTCCTGTAGAGTGTCTGTGGTCTCTTATTGTCTAATCCAGCATGTTTACAATTTCTTACTATCACTTGTAACATGCCCACAGTCTCCTACCATCAACTGTAGAATGCCTGCGGTCTCTTACATCTCAAATAGCATGTCCAGTTTGCAGTCTATTCTGCTGTATACCCACAGTCTGTATGGGTCTCTAGCACGTCTGCAGTATTTGAAATTATTTTTCGTAATTTTTAAGTGAAACTAAAATAAATAAAAATAAAATAAAATAATACAATAATAAAAAAATGAAAATAAAATATTTGTATATACATATATATGTGGTAAAAATATAAATAAATGAAAATAAAATAGCAGGTAAAAATAACTGGAGAGAAGCAGAGAAAGGGCTGATTAGAGTAAGGCTATGTACACACTTGCAATGGTTCTTGTCCGATAGTCAACTCAGGGCCGAATGACCGTCCTGGCAGATCCACCGACGTTGGACGACGAACGATCTTAATGGAAGTAAAGGGGGAGAGCGCGCAGCAGGGTGCAGCTCTGTCCCCTCCCCTCTCTATAGTGCAGAACGGTGCTGTATGTACAGCACTCGTTCATACATTGTGCAGTCGTTAGTCGTTGGAAAGGATCATGGAAGATCCAGTTATTTTTTACTAATTTATTTTCAATTGTTTTTACCAAATATATTTATATATAAATATTTTATTTTCGTTTTTTATTGTAAGGATCATGGAAGATCCTTTCCAATGACAATTATTGCACGTGTGTATGCAGCCTTAGAAAGCAGTTACATGTGAATACATTCATTTGCACAAAATAGTTCAGCTGGGGGGAGGAGTTAAACATAGTAAACTTCTTGGGAACTTTTTTATAACTATGTTTAAAAAAACACCAGCTTCTTCCTGGAAAAATAACAGCTTGCTACACTTTTAATTCAACCTGAGGATTCCCCCACCTTTGGGACTCCTTCCTGCCCTCCAGGTCACTAGGAATAGCTACCATATTAGGGGCAATACTATATTAACTACTTGTATAACTCATCGGTGATGCACAGCTACCCCTGAGGAAGCCTATAGGGCGAAACGCTTCGGGTACAACGGTCTACACAAGCAAATGCCTACCTGCAAGTATAATATATGACTGCACTTATATATACAATGCGGGATGACTATTGCATAGTGTCCCCTTGGGCCTAATTTGCAATTGATTGTCTGTAAAGTCCACAAGCTAAGTGAGGTCCACTCGATGAGAATGTTTTGTATTGTTATATGAGATGTATCATTCAATACAATATTACACTTTGCCAAAAAACCCTCCTTTCCTCTGACTCTTTATTAATTAAACTAAAATAATACAATAAAAAACGAAAATAAAATATTTATATATAAATATATTTGGTAAAAACAAATAAAAATAAATTAGTAAAAAATAACTGGAGAGAATTAGAGGAAGGGCTGGTTAGAGTTAGGAAGCAGTTACATGGGAATACATTCATTTACACATAAAAGTACAGTTGGGGGAAAAGTTAAACATAGTAAACTACTTGGGAACTTTTTTGTAGGGCATATTTACTACATATAAGATCCAAAAAAAACTTTTAAGTTAGAAAATAAACAGGCCTATTGCACAATGGTAAAATTTGTTTTGGTCCATAAGGGTTATACAGTTTTGACAGCTGAAATGGGTAGAAGAAAGAAGACCAAGATCAGCTAGGGTTTTAGTGTGGCAATGAGCTAGTGTATTGTAGGAAACCATTTAAATCATCTCTCTCTCATTCGTTCAGTCAGCTCCGACTCTTCGTGACCAGATGTACTTTTGCACGCCAGCTGTATCTGTCGATCATTGCTTCTTTCAGTTGTTGCATAGGCATGATCATAGCTCCACATATGCTGTCTATCAATCTTAGTCTCTGCCGTCCTCTTCTTCTTTTGCCCTCAATTTTTCCAGGCATCACAGATTTCTCCAAAGAATCCGGACTTCTAATTATGTGACCAAAGTATTTGATTTTAAGTTTAAGTTTTAATAGCAGTATCAACCCTTCTAGTGAACACTCCGGCCTTATTACTTTAAGTATTGACTGGTTGGATCTTTTAGCAGTCCAGGGAACTCGCAGTCGTTCTCTCCATGCCCATAGTTCAAAAGCATCAATTTTTCTATGCATTGCCTTATTTATAGTCCAACTTTCGCGACAATGTGTTACTACTGGGAAGACCATAGCTTTAACTATCCTGATCTTTGTTGGTAACGTGACATCTCTATCCTGTATCATCCTGCCCAAATTCGTCATAGCTTTCCTCACCAAGCAACAAGCGTCTTTTACTCTCATGACTGCAGTCACCATCGGCAGAAATCTTCGATCCTAGGAAGATGAAATCTGTTACCACTTGTACTTTTTCCCCATCTATTTGCAGCTTATTCATTAGAGCAGATGACATGACCTTAGTTTTCCTAATGTTAAGCAGTAGGCCAGCTTTGGCACTTTAATGCTTGGCATTCATGACTAAACTCTTCAATTCTTCCTCCGTTTCACCCATCAGAGTGGTATCATCAGCATATCTCAGATTGGTAATATTCCTGCCAGCTATTTTAACTCCAGCATGCGAGTCATCCAAACCAGCTTTCCACATTACATATTTGGCATATAAAATAGATAAGAGGACAATATGCAACCTTGTTGCACTCCTTTGCCGAACGTGAAGCAGTCAGTTGTTCCGTACTCAGTTCTAACTGTTGCTTCTTTATTGCATATCAATTCCTCAAAAGGCAAATGAAATGGCCTGGTATCCCCATTCCCATGAGAATCTGCCACAATATATCATGATCTACACAGACAAATGCTTTTGAATAGTCAATAAAGCAAAAGTAGACATTCTTCTGGAATTCCCTTGCTTTCTCTATTAACCACTGAATATTGGCAATGTGGTCCCTTGTGCCTCTCCCTCTTCTAAAGCCAGCTTGCACATCTGGCCCTTTCCATATATTGCTCCAGTATGGAGAATTTTCAGCATTACCTTGCTAGCATGTGAAATAAGCGCAATTGTTCGATAATTTGAGCACTCTTTGGCATTGCCTTTTTTTGGCATTGGAATTGTAAACTGACCTTTTCCAATCCAGTGGCCACTGTTGTGTTTTCCATATTTGATTGCAAATCGCCAGCAGCACTCCAACAGCATCTTCATGCAGGTTTTTCTGAGGTTCCGCTGGAATTCCATCACTACCTGGAGCCTTGTGATTAGTCAGACCTTCTAATTCCCATTTGACTTCACTCATCAGGATGCTTGGTTCTTGTTCAGCATATGTATTCCAAGTGTATGTACTGTCTACGTCCTTCTTGTATAGCTGTTTTGTATATTCTTGACACCTTTTCTTTACATCTTCTACCTCTGTCAGATCCCTTCCGTTTTTGTCTTTCACCATTAGCCTTTTTGCATGAAAAGTAGCCTTGATATTGCCAATCTTCTTAAAAAGATCTCTGGTCCTTCCCATTGCATTGTCTGTCTCTATTTCCTTGCACTGTTGATTCAGATAAGCTTCCTTATCTCTGCGTGCTATTCTCTGAAACTGTGCGTTCCTCCTTTCCTCAACAACTTGTAAAGCCGCAGTAAACAACCATTTTGCCTTTCTATTCTTTCTTCGTTTTGGGATCTTATTTGTTGCAACGTCTTGGATAATATCACATACTTCTGTCCATAGTTCCTCAGGCATTCTATCTACCAGATCTAATCCTCTGAACCTATTCTTCACCTCCACTGCGAAGTCATGTGGATAATTGTTAAGATCATATGTTGTTGGTCTGCAGGCTTTTCCTGTTGTCTTTAGTTAAATTTTACACTTTGCAATTAGCAGCTGATGATCTGAGCCACAGTCGGCTCTTGGTCTTGTTTTAGCTATTTGTAAAGAACTCTTCCATCTCCTCCTGCAAAGTATGTAGTCAATTTGGTTGCGATATTGACCATCTGGCGATGTCCATGTGTAAAGTCTTCTCCTGTGCTGTTGAAATAATTTGTTTGCTATAACCAGCATGTTATCTTGGCAAAATGTTATTAATCTCCATCCTGCTTCATTCTGTTTTCCAAGACCAAATTTGCCTGTTATTTCTTTTGTTTTTTCGCTGCCAACTTTAGCATTCCAATCACCTATGAGGTATATGTTGACTTTCTTGGGTGTTGAGTCCAGTAGCTGTTGCAAATCCTCATAAAACTGTTCGGGTTCCCTCCCATCAGCTTCAGTTGTTGGAGCATAAACTTGAAACACTGTGATGTTGAAAGGCATGCCTTGCAATCTAAGTGAGATCATTCTGTCACTTTTTGGGTTGTAACCAAGGACTGATGTTGATACTGTTCTATTAGTGATGATGGCTACTCCATTTCTTCTGTGAGTATCCTGTCCACAATAGAAAATCTGATGTACATCTGATATAAAATGACCAGCGCCAGGCCATTTTATTTCACTAATTCCCAGAATGTCAACGTTTAGCCTTACCATCTCATCTTTATTCACATCCAGCTTTCCTTGATTCATAGATCTTACGTTCCGATGGTATATTGTCTTTTGCAGCCTCGGACTGTACTTTTAATATTTCTGAGAACCTCAGCATTTGGAAGTCCTCTCGGCTTTAATTCATAAGCATCATTAGCTCTACTCGTACTTGTCTTCTGCTCTTCCCCAGTAGCTTGTTGGACATCTTCAGACCTGGGGGACTCGTCTTCAGATGCCATATCGACATAACTCTAGTTTCTTCTCCTCATGTGCTTTTCTTGGCAGAAATTAACTGGAGTAGGCTGCCAGTACCTTCTCCAGCAGATCGTATTTAGTCTGATATCTCTGCAATGACCTGCTCGTCTTGGGTGGCCCCACACGTTATGACTCATTGCTTCATTGAGATACACAAGCCCCTTCACCACGACAAGGTTAATCATAGTTTAGCAAAAAACACACAGTGTTTTAAATGGTCTTTCACATATATTAAATTATGGGAAAAGTGACTGACGAACTATACAATGGTATCCCTAATGAAGTGTTAGCAAAAGGAAGAAAACGTCTCGTATCCCAAGGTGTTTCACCTGTTGGCTTCCTCAGGGGATTTGAAGAACATTTGTTCGAAATCTGTACATGGAAATAGTATACATACAAGTTGAGGTACAAAATTTCCATAATGCCATACATTATAGTACAATAAAATGTGAGACAGGTGTACTTGCATGTAAATGATATAACCGGTATATTATCCAAAGCTAGATATTAATGGAGCATATATTTCTTAGGTTTACACTACACAGTCTGTATCCTGATTATCAGTTAAGTACAAGAATATATAATATATTATAGTAATAGGCAATATAATTTAGGTTACTTGATCCCTTTCCCCTTCTTTTGATTTGTGGACTGTGTACATACAATTAAAGTAATAGATTATATATATATATATATATATATATATATAATAGGTTGCAATTATCATATAAGGGATGTCACAGAGGTAGGTATGGATTTGTCATCTCACAACACTATCTAGAATAAGAAAGGTGAGGGTTTAAATTTTATGTCTCAGTGATATTGTTAGAAAAGGTAATAATTTTTGGGGGGATAAATGTGGAAAGATATATGTATAAATAAAGTAATAATATATAGTAATAGATAGTATTAAATGTTTAAATTCTCACATAGTTTTTTTAAAAAAATTATTTATGTTCGCTAGTAGGTTCCAGAAAAAATTAGGACCAAGAAGAATATTGTTTTTATTTATTAATTTGCAAATAATGCTAAGGAAAAATGGTTCTAGGTAAGGTGGCGCTAATGAGAAGAATTACCTGTAGGTAACTATTGATCAGTACTGTACATGATTTTATAGCCCAGTCTTCTTATGTTGGTGGGTTTCCTCACCACTTCCTGAACTGTGTGTTCTAAACTTTAGGTCTTTCCACAATATTTCAATTGAATTAAAGTCAGGACTTTGACTCAGCCATTCCAGAGCATTCACTTTATTCTTCTTTTTAACCATTCTTTGTTAGTACAATATGTGTGTTTAGAATAGTTGTCCTGCTGCATAACACAATGTTTCTTGAGATTCAGTTCATGGACAGATGTCTTGACATTTTGCTTTTGGATTTTCTGGTATAGTTCAGAATTCTTTGTTCCATCAAAGATGGCAAGCCATCCAGGCCCAATCCATAACACTTCCACCACCATGTTTCACAGATGGGATCCGATTCTTATACTTGAATGCAGTGTTATTCCTTTTGGAAAAATAAAGTAATGTAGTTTTATTATGGAAAAATCCCTCCACAAATCATTTTACAGTAACCTTCTGGTTTGTACACATGATCTCTAGCAAGCTGTGGTTGGTTGGCAATATTTTGGGGGGAGAACAGTGGCTTTCTCTTTGCTACCCTTCATCCCTTTGCTGTTCAGTGTTCCCTTGTTAGTGGACTCATGAATACCAATATTCTCCATCAGTTGCTTAGAAGTTACTCTGGGTTCCTTTGTAACCTCTGGAACTATTACACGCCTTGCAGTTGGAGTTATCTTTGATAGTGGACCATTTCTGGGTAGGGTAATGATGGTCTTGGATTTCCTCCATTTATAAACAATCTGTCTGACTGTTGACTGTTGGAGTCTAAACTCCTTGGAGATGATCTTGTAAGTAACCTTTTCCAGCTTTATGGGCATCAATAACTGGGGTCCACAGACACCTTCTTTGTTCAAGGAATGATACACATCCACAAGTGTGTTGTTTGTGTGATCAGGCTTCGCTGGATCCCCCTTCTTTAAGTAAAACAGGGTCTCTATTTCTGGGTTTTACTTAGTTTTGTCACATGAAGATATGTTATTGGATCATTTTTTTCAATAAATACATGACCAAATATAATCATTTTTGTTTTATTTGTTTAACTAGGTTTTCTTCATCTACTTTTTATATTTTGTTTGAAATTTCACATTCATATAAAAATATAGAAAATATGAAAGTAATCACAAACTTTCAAATACCACTGTAAATGCTTTGGTTCTGAGATGTGGATGGGTGGCCTGTTTCATTTTGTAAGTATGTGCTTTCTGTACCTCTCCTGGTGCTTCCTATTCCTCCAGCAATTGTCAAATCAGCAGGCCATCAGAGGGGCAGCCATGGTACAAAGTCCTGCCTCTGCCAAGAATGTGCCTCCACCCAGAAATACACTGCAGAACAAGGTATGGTAATGCTAAGCATGCACTGTGATTTTTATCTTGGGTATTTTTAATTAATATAATAGATTTAAAAACTTTGCATAGTGTATGTATAGTGACAATGGGGCAAAGAATGGCTGCAAGGAGTGTACAGGCATAATGATGACCAGCTAATTAACCCTCAGCTTGTCTGTTTGGGAAAAGCCTGCGTAGTTCAGGTCTTCTTTAAGATGGGAGGAAGTAATATTTTGAAGATGTAGTCAGTTGCCAATTTACCTAGGACCCACAAAAAAGGATTAGTTCACAATACAAGTGCCCTTTTAGTATTCTGAGTTAATACCACATTCTCAAACTGTCGAACCTAAATGCATTTTACTCTACCCAAGTGTTTGCAATAGATTACACACATGTATGGTGTTTATATTTTTTCATCAATGTGCTGCAGTCTTGATTTGGAACACCAGGTGGTGCTAGAATACTTATTTTGACAATACAGCAGTCTAATTCATTAGCATGGAGTTGTTATAATTCAGAACCTCTACAAGCAGTAAAATGCAATAACGATAATTGTTTTAGTAAACTAACCATTTAAAAAGTTATAAATTAAACTAACTGACATTCACACCCTAAACAATTGTCAAGCTGTAACAGAACTGTCATGGCCGTGTCTAGAAAGAATAAATGTTATTATAAGGGTAAGTAGGGGTGAAATGTTAGGATCCATTCCCCCCTATCTATTGAAATGACATGCAAGTTACTGCAATGTACAGCAATGCACCATACATGCTTTGGAGCCATTTATTTTAAGATGGAACCTGCCTATAGATTGCACAATCCCGTGTAGCTCCCCATGACGACACTTGGCCAATCGCTCGAGCATTGAACACCGGTGTCTGCACATTTGACAGCTGGCATCAGTGAGCTTTTGTGGCAGTGTCGCCGATAGGCTTCTTTCATAAACTTGGACATATAGTCTAAAGTTTTGGAATATAAGGTTTAGCTGCAGACTAAGTTGTACACAGGTCACAGGGTACCATGTAACAATGACAGAAGGTTAGATTATTACCCCAAATTACATTCTGCATTACTCCTTATCTAAACATCTAAATACTGCCTTGCATATACAGTTAGGTCCATAAATATTTGGACAGAGACAACTAATTTTGGTTCTGTACATTACCACTAATAATTTTAAATGAAACAACTCAGATGCAGTTGAACTGCAGACTTTCAGCTTTAATTCAGTGGGTTGAACAAAAAGATTGCATAAAAATGTGAGGAACTTAAGCCTTTTTTTTTACACAATCACTTCATTTCAGGGGCTCAAAAGTAATTGGAAAAATTAAAAAGCTGAAAATAAAATGTTCATTTCTAATACTTGGTTCAAAACCCTTTGCTGGCAATGACGGCCTGTAGTCTTGAACTCATGGACATCGCCAGATGCTGGGTTTCCTCCTTTGTAATGCTCTGCCAGGCCTTTACGGCAGCGGCTTTCATTTGCTGTTTGTTTGTGGGCCTTTCTGTCCGAAGTTTAGTGTTCAACAAGTGAAATGCATGCTCAGTTGGGTTCAGATCAGATGACTTACATGGCCATTCAAGAATATTCTACTTCTTTGCTTTATTAAACTCCTGGGTTGCTTTGGCTGTATGTTTTGGGTCATTGTCTATCTGTATTATGAAACACCTCCCAATCAATGTGACTGCATTTAGCTGGATTTGAGCAGACAGTATGTCTCTGAACACCTCAGAATTCATTCAGCTGCTTCTGTCCTGTGTCACATCATAGATAAACACTAGTGTCCCAGTGCCAGGCAGCCATGGACGCCCAAGCCATCACACTGCCTCCGCCATGTTTTACAGATGATGTGCTATGCTTTGTATTATGAGATGTTCCACTCCTTCTCCATACTTTTTTCTTGCTATCATTCTGGTAAAGGTTTATCTTGGTTTTATCTGTCCAGAGAATGGTTTTCCAGAACTGTGCTGGCTTTTTTAGATGTTTTTGAGCAAATTCCAATCTAGCCTTTCTATTCTTGAGGTTTATGAGTGTCTTGCACCTTGCAGTGCACCCCCTGTATTTACTTTCATGCAGTCTTCTCTTTATGGTAGACTTGGATATCGATACGCCTACTTCGTTCCTACTGCGATCATCCACCACTGTTGTCTTCCGTGGACGTCCGGGTCTTTTGGCGTTGCTGAGTTCACCAGTGCTTTGCTTCTTTCTCATGATGTACCAAACTGTAGATTTTGCCACTCCTAATATTGTAGCAATTTCTCTTTTTTTTTTCTTTTCTGTTTTTGCAGCTTAAGGATGGCTTGTTTCACCTGCATGGAGAGCTCCTTTGACCGCATGTTGTCTGTTCACAGCAAAATCTTCCAAATACAAGCACCCCTCCCCCAGTTCAACTGCATCTGAGTTGTTTCATTTAAACTAATTGTGGTAATGTACAGAACCAACATTTGAAAAAAAGTTGTCTCTGTCCAAATAGTTATGGACCTAACTGTAGGAGGCAGCTTTTATCATAAGCCCCATCTTATTCATTTATTCATCAGTATTAATATTAGCAAATGATATTACTATATATTGTTGATATTTTGTGATGACAGAATCTTTACATAAATCTACAAAAAACATATTTCTATTAAATAAATACTTGTGAATAGATTTTCTCCAGTAAATCCTTCCAAACAAGCCATATGTGTTCAGTGTGTACTGTCATGAACTTTAACACTAAACATAACTGAGGCCTGTAGAGTGTGAGATGGAGCTCCTAGGTTTTATGAGCATTGCAGTGAATTTGCTGGGACATCTTGGCAATTGTCTTAAATGTTTTCACATGTTTTTTAAATGCAATTCCACTTGCGAAATATATGTATTACTGTTTTATTATTTAATTCAAATTGTTTGGAAATGAGCAGCAACAGTTGTTTCTCTAAAATCATTGCTGATGTCTTCTCCTTGGCATTGTGTTAACACACACTTGACAACTGCCACATTCTGCTATAATAGAAGTGGTCAGCACTCGCTGATGATCAATTCATCAAATGCATTTGGTTAGCAGCACCTAGTTATTACTTACCCTTTTAATCCTTATAGGAGTGGTAAGGGTATATACTTCATTTGGCAGAGCTTTACAAAGAAGATTTCCACCTATACATATGTTTTATATCATGTAGGCCACATCCCTTATTAAACCCAGAAAAAAAGAATATATGGAAAATTTTACACCAATTTTTGTAGCAGGATTTTTTAGGCCAATATCAACAACATATATTATAAAACTGCAGCATATTAATCGACTGCAGCATGCAGGGGAGCTGGTGTGTAAACGTGTGGCTCAGCTGTGAGATTTCAGTCCGGTATTATTGTTTGCTTAAAGTTCCATACAAAATTGACTAATAGAAATAACATTAAAACTTAAGGACTTCAAAATTGTAATACCTAGATGTGATTTAAAATTGATAACAGGGCAAAACATATAACAGCTTCACTGCCATGACTACTGATCTGTTCCCCACTAACTGTTCCTAACAGAGAGTGTTGCTAAGAACACAAGCATCAGATTCTCTCTCCTGAGGAAGCGGATATTTCTGCGAAGTGCATAGAGAATTTACCCAGAATGTATCCCTCACAGGGACACTCTGAAAGGAGAGATTATTGTGGTTAATATTGGTTTTTATGTACTGGAAATGAGCTTTGTAATGTAAATATTATTACAAAAATGTGTTATTTTTCAAATTATATGTTGTTGATATTGGCCTAAAAAATCCTGCTACAAAAATTGGTGTTCTTCACTGTATATTCTTTTTTCCTCATTTGTCAGAGTTTACGTAATATTACTTAGCTTTGTTAAATAATGACTAACATATCATGTAATTTTGTTCGCTGAGATTTTATGTACCTTAAATTAGGACACACAAAAGGGCCATGTTTTTTTTATTATATCCCTCTATTCAAAAACCCTAGATTTGAAAGATGGTTGATTTTTTCACTTTACTTTGCATCTATTTGACCTTTTACAACTAAACTTGTCATTTACAGGCAAATACCGCACTTCAGATTTATGTGAATTATACATGTATGTGGTGTAAGCAAACGGTTTGTTACAAAATTCTGAAACCTCCCTAGACTGCTGAAGAGGTGAAGATGTGGTCTGCTGTAATCATAACATCCATTGAAGCATTTTAAAAGTGGAAATTTGCTTCCCCAGTTTCCATAGATAAAAACCCTAAAACTAAGATTGTGCCAGCTGGCAATATTCAGTCATACATGCAATTTCTCATGCATGTATCAACTTCTTGTTTTAGTGGTGTGCCTAGATTCCTCAATATCAATAAAATTTACCAATCTTTTATAGATAATCTAGGTAATCTACTAGATCCTCCCTGTCAATTTAATCAGTTGCCAATGTTTTTGGTGCTCTGAAATCTTCACATGTATTTTCCACACATTGCTCTCCCAGCATCACATC
This sequence comes from Pyxicephalus adspersus, assembly GCF_032062135.1. Lineage (NCBI taxonomy): Eukaryota > Metazoa > Chordata > Amphibia > Anura > Pyxicephalidae > Pyxicephalus > Pyxicephalus adspersus. The sequence continues at coordinate 63,628,694 of NC_092862.1, read as the reverse complement.
CAACAACTACTTTGGGCACTACACCAAGGCCTAATATTACCTCTAATACACCTCCATGGCATCAATGTTTCAAAGAAAAAAAAAATATAATGTTCTTTCATAACATTTAAAAGAAAACCCAAAAATAAGAGTGTTGTGGTGAGATGACATCTCCTTCCTCTCTCCCCTGTCACACTGGTGTGACTGCACTTTGTCTGCACTGTACTCATCACTACTCAGAGCCTGGGGTGGGATAATGATTACACCCCAAGGCCATGTGTCCCCCAACAAACCTGAACTCAGTTGGAAGATAGGAGCGGTCATCAACATGGAATATGGGCAGAATGGAATTACTGTGGATACAATGATGGACTATAGAGATTATAGGAAATAGTATTTTTGGGCTGTGTTTTCAGCTTTTGTAACACTGGGGTTAGGCTTTGGTGTACATTACATTTTTAAATAAATCTTTTATCAAAGGGAAAAAAAGAAAATGAGAATCCCATATACTGCTGGAAAACTTGGTAGGCAAGAAAGTCTAAAATGTTAATTATGACCAAGTATTGCCTAGAGTGCAGCAATAAAAAAACAAGCTAAAACAAATTAGGAAAAGTATTTCATTTTTATTTAAGAATGTTTTCCTTTGTACAGTTGCAGGCAGACGGTTTGTTGAAGACATTTTTGTCCATTTACAAAAAAAAAAGAAAAAAAAGAAATCAGCTTCCCCAGACAGCCATCTGCCCACCCACTTGGACGTTTTTATTTTACCAATTTATAGGACAACCTTTTTAAAACCCTTTATTTAATATTCCACACAAACCAAGATATCCATAGTGCAAAACTTCTTCTTGAAGTTTTAGCGTAAATATTGGTGAAGTTGGTGCATAAGCTGCAGACAGACAGGCAAAAAAAAAGCTCAAGGCTTCTCCTTCCTACATGTATTACATAGCAGCACAATGCACTCTGTGACCAGCCCACAAGATCACAGGCATACTGATGTGAGCAAGAGTCTCTACTTATGCCGAACTAGAAATGGAGAAAAAAAAAAAAAAAGAACACATGATAAAAAGAAAAAAAGTCACATTTCTCTCAGAAGAAGAATATAGGTCAGAAAATGCACCAACCACATGAAGTCAACATGAAGTCCCAACCTAGGACTTCACAGCAGCGTCCCCAGGGATGCAGTGCAAGATTCTGATACACGCAATGAGGATATTCTGGGTTTGAGTTTTTTGACAGAAAGAAAAAAAACATTGGGGGAAGAATTAAAGTTTTTTTTGCAGTCTTAATGTTATTGAGGATTTGTTTCCCACTCCAGTTTGCCATTATGGATGTCAAATATTATCCACCCTGGTCAGGAGAGGGCAGCACTAGTGGACAGTACAGATTGCTGAGCACCAAGCCTGCTCATTCATCAGATCCTGCTGATCGCTTCTGGGCTCGTTTGCGTGGAGATCTTCTTGGGGAAGCTTTGTCTATTAAAGAAGGAAAAAAAAAAAAAAAAAAAAAAAAAAAAAAAAAAATGATGTCATTGATAAATGTGCTATTGGTAAATGGATAGAAAAATATGGAAATCTGATAGCTTAGCCAATAATAAGCAGATGAAAATAAACGTCTTTGCATAATGGATTACTACATTTAGGGTCAATTTCAACCCTTTCTATTCCCATTGTAAACACCCCAAACTGTATTGTTCTGCAGGTGATAGACTGATGGAGAATAGACCAAGCTGTGTTTGCTGCTGGGGTCACACAAGATGTCACCAGAACAGTACGACAGCCCGCTGTAACATTGCGGCATCAGTTGGGAGCTGATTATTTACAATTTATTTACACGAGGCTGAGTTTTGTATAAAAATTAAGATGTGTACATATCCCTAATGCTTCCATTGACACTTGTCCTACAAGTTACTCCTTGTGCAGGTTTTCTGGTATCTAACATTGCTAGTTTCATGGTGCATTATTGACATTAGTGACAAACTAGTATAGTGATATTCTAATGGCAGTGTAAAAGTATTATTGTGACACACATGGAGTATATTTTAAAGGCATGCATACTTCAAGTTGTCATCTTATGGAAAGCAGTTATGTGATGATACAAATCATGCTCACATAATACAAAACTTCCTAATAATTAGTCATATGGGTCACAAACTGTTAAAATCTACTTTTTTTTTCTTAGAACTAGTTTTTAAGAATTACATACATTCAAATATACTAGTTATTTTCATGAAATAATCTCAAAGTGGAACTCCATCCTATTTTCTCTCCTAGAATTAGACTTGGGGTCTGCCAAGTTTTTTTTTCTGCCTATTACCCAAGCGGGGAGATCTCCACCTACAGAGTTACATTTCGTTTATCTGCAGGAGTGGCAGAGTTCCACTTTAAACAGCCCCAGCATGCACACATGACATATGGGAAATTCTCAGAAAGGAAATTCAAGGGGTCTCACCTCTTCTACTTTGCACTGAAGTTGCAAGGAAGCAAAAAAAGACAGTAAGATGTATTAGAGAACAAGAAGAAGAGTTACAGGTCAGACTGCAATAAGAAATAGAAGCAAGCGAAATGCATCAGTAATACTTTAGAAGAGACAATAGGTAAAATAATGAAACCTTTTGTACTGTTAGAAAAAGGTAATGCTTGCCTAATGTAAAACTAAAACAATTTATAATATTTCAGCACTTTTCCTCTATAGGTACTGTTAATCATTGCAATCTAAGAGAGGGAGGAGAAATTTACCAGCTGTCCCCAGAACTAAAATGCTAGGGAAATTCTTCCAATAGACACCCCCTGTCCCAGTGTGTGAGTGGGGGGCATTCTCCTTACTTTGGGAAAATTTTTCAAATTTCCCAGATGGGAAGTAAACATAAAATTGCATTGTGGTTTGGAAATTTTACTCTTCACTACCTAAAGGGCTATACTTACATTTATATTTGCACACAAATCAAAGTTTTTCGCTTGTCCTTAAACTCTATTGCTACTTCAGCAGCAGTAACAAGTAATTTGGAACTGTACAAAAGGTATTGCCTCCTATCTGCTACCTACACTTCAGTCTACCCCTAAAAAATATAATTCACATAAATACAGTACAACTGGGCAATACCAATAATAAAAAAAAGCCAATGATGTTAGTCAAATGATCACAAAATGTTTCCCAGTGTATATATTTACATGGCGAAGGGGGGGGGGGGTCACACTCACTCATTCAAACAAATACTAAAAGCTGTGGACTACATCAAACACACATTATATACAAACATCACATTAGTGATTATCTGTACACTTTTGTACTATAACTATATGGGGTAAGCTACCTAAATGAAATAACAAAAATCAAAAGAAAATCCAAGCACTTACTGATCTGGCTCAAAGTCTCAGGAGGAATCCAACTCATATCAACATCATTTTGGTTAGATGTACCCATTTCTACTTTCTGGGCTGGCCTTTTTCTCTGTAGAAACAAAAAATGCATGAGACACCATTACACACATTGCAACAACATAATATTCTTTGCACTCATCTAAAAAAAAAAAAAAAAAATATGTGTGTTCATTGGCCAAGAATGTATGTAGCCTTTTGAATAATTTGTCCATAGTCCATGTATTTCCTGGCATAGCCATAAATGGCAAATATTTGTAATATAGAATACAAAATGTGATCAGAATGATGAATGTAAACATGGAATAAAAAAAATGCTGCATACACAGCCAACCACACATAGAAACAAAGTATGCTCTTTAAAAAGTTAGGGGGGAATCTATAGGGGGAAAAACAATTTTAGAAAATATAGCAACTATTTTATATTCAAATGCTGAGTTGAAAAAAATTGGCTCTTAATTTCTTGGGTAACATTTGTCGAGTCAAGAGAACATTCAATGATAAGCAATACAGCAATACTCATGACATGTTATACATATACAACTTGCACTATACCTTTCTGGACTCCAGAAGCTGATGCAGACCAACAATTACAAGTAAGCCAAGCCCACCGAGGAACAAGTACATGAAGACTCTAGAAAAGAACAGAATAGAATAAAAGTAAAAAAATAAAGTCACATAGGAGGGAATTAAACTTGAAGATACACACACATATAGACATATACATACACACACGATATATCACAACCAAAGGGAACCATTTTATTCTACCATCTAGTATGGGCATACAAATACAAATCAACTACCAGACAAGTGTATGATGAGACTACAAATAACATTGTATAGCAAAAGGATCAATTTTTATGGTATTTGTAATGTGAAAACATCACTGAGAAAAGTTGTACCGAGTATGCCTAACAAATTTGTGCCACTCCACTCCGGGTACCCTCCCCAAATCCAGACAGGAAGGCCATTACTTGTCATATATTGTGTAACTCATATACAATATAAAACACAAACATTACAAATGCGGCATATTGAGCAACATATTTTCTATCTCTGCAGGAAAATAAGTGCTAGATTAAAATTCTGAAGGATAAGGTTTGGTCCTTTAATGGTCAGATATTCTATATTTTCCTATTGGGCAGAGCTGGGATAGAACCTATGAACTTACGTCTCTCCATCCAGACCATCTTCTTTCTCTATTATTGTGACAGTCTGATTGAACACAGCATCTTGGAATGCATTTCCCTGATGGAAAAAAAAAAAGGGTCACAAACCAAATTTGATTGACAAACTCCTGAATCTTTTTAGACAAGATCTGTAAATATTGAACCCTTAAAAAAGGATTGTTCTATATTAAGATGTCTGACCTTAAAATGACAAACAAATTATAAATCATTGTACACGTCACATTATTATATGATTTACTTTTTATTGACATGGACATCTTGGCACATTATAAATCTGGAGCAGGACATCTAGGACTACAGAACAACCCAATATTATGGAGCCTAGGTGAGGGGGCATGATTTTATAATCCAGCAAAACATGAAACTGAGCCAGGATGAAACCACTGCTTGCAATTTCAGTCTCGAAAATATCTGCACTTTTGTTAACAAGCAAAGTCTGGGAATGCCAGAATTGGATAACTGACTACTTTTATTCACACACAGTCCTTCTAAACACAAAGAATGTCAGCTTCGCATTTTTAATACTTTTGCTATAAAAATCAGAAATCTTACATTGGCATCCTTGTAGTTCAAATTGATAACCAGCCCAAAGGGACGACCACCCATTGGCTCGGCAGGAATGAAGGAGTATTCAAAGGTGGCTTGTCTCTGAGGAGGAACAACGGTGTTCAGTGGCAAAGCAGTAAAATTCTGGATATAAAACTGGTAATCTTGAGGATAACGGAAAGAGGCATCCAGCGATTCAACTATAAAATCTTCAGTACCCTTGTTTGTGAAGCCCACTAAAAACTTCACAATGTCATTAGCAGGGAAGTCTGGAAAAAAGAAATCAATTTTTTTTTGCATTTAATAAAATACTTTTGCACAACTTTTCAAACTATCATACAAGTTTTACACTTTTAGTGAAAAATATGGTACATTTAGTCACCTCCCAAACCTGAACATACGTAATGGATCAGAGCAATTTTTACACTTAAGCTATAGAGGTCTCCTAACAAGACTTTTACCTCCTCATTTAGATAGGAGCCAATGTAGCAGCTCCTGAGACAGAGAAGGCCCGATACCTTACTGATATTCGGACAGGATGGACCAAGAAAAGTAGGAGGACCAGAGTAAACAAGGTATAGGCAAAGTATTAAGATGTATAGTTCTTGTTCCCAATGGGTTAAAAAAAGGAATAGGAAGTTCAATTACAACATGCAAAAATGTGCAAAGCACTTTGGGGTACAGAAGTATTTTTCCCCTAAAGTGTAACGTTTGTTAAATAGAAAAACAGTTCCCCTTTGGGTGGTCAAAGCACATTACAAGAATGCAAAGAAAGTTTGTAGAAGGACTAAAAAGTTTCTCTATGTTAAATATGTTTTACCTCTGTAATGTCAGGTGATAGTGGTAGAAAATTAAAGTTACCTTCTCCTTTAACAAACAAAATAGTGGTGTCCGCATTGGGAGAGGCTTTCGGTTCACCAGACGTCAAATCTTCTTCTTCCTCTTTTTCTTCTGCCTAGGGTTCAAGACCACAGAGGGGTTAAAAATATAATTAGCAGCCTAGGTGAAAGCTGTACTAAGAGAAACATAGAAGTCCAAAGCTAACTAATACATTTACCTGTTTTAAAAGTACTGAAAAAGTTTTTATTTAGAAAAATCATTGCTTTCCCCAGGGAAAATCATCTTCTTCTACACACCCCATATACCAAAATTCAGAGCCTTGCCAGCATATAGCATACAATGCAAAAAAGATCCACTAACCAGCACATCAGGAATTTAAGGTGAGGTGCAAAAGCTTTACTTCAAATCCTTTGCATTGTTCTGCACAGAGCAATGCTCTTAAGTTTCTTTTGACCAAACATCAGTGCAAAATACGTCAAGGCCTTGGCTGTACACGCATTGGGAATCACTCTTAAGTAAACAAAATCCTCTTACTAGTATATTGTTCTGATGATCTCCTTCTCTGTTGTCAGCAAAACTACAGATATTAGCTTTATAAAGGTTCATAATATATATTTTTATTTCATATGAGCAAATTTATCAACAGAATTCCACAGGTTTGCAAACCAAAAACAGTAACTGTATATGTACAATGTTTTTACAATGACATCTTTCATTGGTTTGGCCAACTACTATACTATAGCAGGGTGCCCAGATTGCACCAAGGGGAAACTTATTTTTACCCTTGATTGAAATCACTTGTTATGTTCCCATCTCCCAACTACACCTTTACTGGTGTCCAAACAAAATACCATCTGCTCTGACACTTACTAAATGCAAAGTGCAAAAGCACAAGCAAAACATTATGCAAGGCTACAACAAAATGTCATGGTAATAGCATTTCTGAAATTATATAGTAAAGAAAGTGCGGAGTGTATTCACACGTCTTGGCGTCACTTTCTATTCTGCCCTCCCATTTACCTCCCATATTCAGAACATTTCCAGGTCCTGTCACTTTTACCTACACAACATCTCAAAAATCCGCCCCTACCTGTCCCCTGAGACCACCAAACTCCTTGTACATGCTCTTATCTCTCGTCTGAACTACTGTAACATCCTACTCCTCCTCCTCTCTGGTATTCCTCTAACCCCACTCTCCCCTCTACAATCTATTATGAATGCTGCAGCCAGACTTATCCATCCTTCCCACCGCTCCTCCTCCACTGTATCTCTTTGCAGTTCTGTTCATTGGCTTCCATTTCACCTTAGAATCAAATTTAAGCTCCTGTGCTTTGCCTTCAAATCCCTCCACAGTTCTTGTCTCATTTACCTTTCTGACACGATACAAAATTACACCCCCAGCGGCTCTCTCCGCTCCTCCAATGACCTACTAATGACTTCCTCACTCATAACCTCATCACACACACGGTCCCAAGACTTCTCTAGAGCTGCCCCGACTCTCTGGAATGGTCTTCCTCGTCCTATTCGTCTTGCTCCTACATTCTGCTCATTTAAAAGAGAACTCAAAACCCATTTTTTCAAACTTGCCTACCCATCTTTTTCTGTCTTTTGAAACCGTCACTACTTCCCACCACTACATATCTTCCCTCCTATTGTGTGTTACTTCCCCCACCTCCTGGATTGTAAGCTCTTCGGGGCAGGGTCCTCCCCTCCTCTATCACTGTCTGTATTAGTCTGTCATTTGCAAACCCTATTTAATGTACAGCGCTGTGTAATATGTTGGCGCTATATAAATCCTGTTTAAAAATATTAATAATAAGAAGAAAAAGGGGTGAGACACTGCTATGGCTGAATGTGAAAGCTGAATGTGCACATGGAAAAAAGGAACAGGGGAACAAGTAAAATGCAAACAAAACATTACAAAAATAAAATTACCAGATCTGTAGTTTCATCTTCTTCTACTTCGGCCTCATCATCATCATCTTCAACTACAGAGTCATCGAGGGCTTCTTCATCCTCTGTTGCATCCTGAGCAGCAGCAAATGGCCCTGTGCATAGCAAAGTATTAAAAGCTAAAACATGTGCAGGTCATATCCATAAATCTAAACAAATATTTAAGCCAAAAATGTCATTTACTAGAAAAAAAAATGTGTGTATAATATTATATATATATATATACATATACACACACACACACTAACAAAATCTCAAAGCTGGAAACAGATTACAGGTAAGAACAAGAGGAAGATATCCAAGATCTGCCCTCCATCATGATACGAGATGAAGAAGTGTTATCATGTGTACTATTTGAAGGACATCCAAAGAAGTCAAAAATAAACTTTCCAGGTCATGCCAACTCAAGATATGCTGAGCATGATAAACATTACTCTGGGATAAGGACAGGCTGAGCTTTCACCTAGGACTGCCCATGTGTTAATAGAACACAGAAATTGGATAATAGCAACTAGAATCGGTCATTTGCCTGGTGAAGCTTTTGCCATTTACTACAAACTTACGATCAGAGCCATCTGTGAGGGGCACTGCAGATTTGAGGAAACCAATGTACTAGAATGATGCTGGCAATGTCAGTGGCGTTTACATGTGGAACTTTATAAATGCTGATGGTCAGCATGTTGTGGCAGTGACACACCTGAGGACACATCGGTCATCGGTCACCTAGCATCTCCCAAACGTGTCCTCAGGGATCACCACACCATCACATCTTACATCTCAGCAAAACTCAAAAACCTAAAACAGAGATGGAACCAATACCCTTTCTGATTTAGTGACCCCCATGAGCAGGGATCACAGGTAAAGACACAGCTGGGGGGGGGGGGGGGGGAGATATGTGCTGGCACCAAAAAAGGGGTTGGGGGGGTTGTTAAAAAACTTTTTACATTACAAAAACAACTTTTTCAGGCAAAGACAGTAGCAAACATCTAGGAGGGGTAAGGAGATCAGTACATTAGATTTGGGGAGGACATATCAGGATTTTATACATTAGGGAGATTCCATCTCTCATTATCCTTATCAGCAAGTCATCAGGAATGAAGGTGAACCAATTCAACCCTAGATTTGGCCCCAGGGAGAATTCTTTCACTGAGCACACCATGACAGCTGTTACCAGGAGATTTCACTCACATGGGGGAAATTTCCTCTCACTTCCGGTTTAGTCTGCATGACAGGAAGCAAAAATGGGACACAGATGGCACAAATGGACTGCCAGGCATTGCATTGCTTGGCTGGAGTGATAATTTGGATGAAACAATGTGCATATACACAGGAACCCCCAGGCAGTGTGGCTGATCTGTGTATACACAAGGCATGGATGGCGGTACACATGTCACATATATATTGTGTGTATAATGACTGGGGAAAGTGCAGGCAGAGCCCCCATCAGTCCTGGCCGGGGAGGAGCCATGGAATGAATGAGCCGCAGAATGACACGTCAGCCATGGGCCCCATGTATACACGGCAATGGCCGGCATACACTGACATGGCCGGCCTGTACAGCACACAGGAGGGAGCACAGAACACGGACTATGGTCACCCCCGGGCACTGCACACACCGAGCAGCCATGGAGCACCGAGCCCACACTAACGAGACACCCCGCCATAGCACGTTACACCCCGCCATAGCATTCCTATAGCACCTCACCTCTGCCATTGCCGAGCAGTGTGACCGGGAAGGCCAGGAGCAGCAGAAGCAGCACGTTCCGGAGCGGTATCATGTCGGTGTCACCGTGCGCGTCGTTGCCGTCGAGTCCGAAAGAAAGTGAAGGGGGTGGAGGGTCTGCTTCTCGCCGCCTCCCGCACAATTATCAGGACCCTTAGTCAATAGCGACGTGATACGTATCCTCCAGAAAGGGGCTGGGCTGGGCTGGGCGTGGCCAGGCACAAACTCGTCACTAGTCCCGCCTTTTCCGGGCGGCGGGGGAAGCGGACGTGGCTGTGCTGACTGGAAGAAGCCGCAGGGTTTAGGGAGGCGGGGCCTGTGTCAGTCACAGCTAAATCAGCCAATGAGAAGTGGCCGAATCCAGTGCGCAGATTCCTATGTGGCCAGTGCTCTGGGCAGCCATTCTTAGCTAGGGCTCCTGCAGAGCTTGCTGGGGCTCATATGGCGGATTATTCTCCATTATAATAGTGACCCGAATATTTTGTAGCCAATACTACCAGACAGAGCCAATACCATAACACCAAAGCTCTCCTTAGCTATCTATAGGGGGCTTTCTTTCCTTTCACTACCAATGTAAAGTGTTTCCACACACCTCACAGGGGGGACCCAAAACATGAACATCTTTCCAATCATTCATCCCAGGGGTAACAAGGATGACGGAGATTGCTAAAGAAGATTGCCTTGTCTGATTTTATGCAGGAAAGTGAATATTGTCAGAGACATTCACCCTGTATACAGAGCAGCCAGGAAAATGGCATTTTCAGAGGATGAAACTGTGGCTGCCATTAGGAGAACATGACCTGGAAAACCAGATCTGATTACTATATCAGCCAACAACCATTCCAAAATAATGCCATATGGCACCAAAAAATCTGACAAATAGAGTTGTGTTACTTCTGTGTAAGCCGGGGAAATAAAAACAGTTTAAACTGAATCTAAGCTTGGCTCATAGAAGTCTATGGAGTTGTGATGGACAGATGTGGCCAGGATAGCAAAGGTGGGCAGCACTGGATGTAAGCAGACACCAGAACCACAGCCTCCAGATATCAGTAAGTCTGTATCCATGGAGGGGAATGGTGGGTTAGATTAGGTCAGAGGAGGGGGTGCATTCAATAAATGCTTGTATACCTTAGGGGACCATTGACACCAATCCAATGCTATTCAGTAAAATAACACATGCACCCTAACAAGCGTTGTGTCAAGGCACCATATTCACATTACACTGGACACAGCACCACCCTCTATGTACTTTTTAGTGCCTAGGGTTGCCCTTTAAAAAATAATGGCTTGCATGTATGTTGTTATGAGATAACTCATGCATTACAGTATTCCAATGGGATGTGGCTGAGTACATCTACATGGGGGGAGGGGGCATATGGATGGAAACATCACTTTAAATCTGCTATATACATTTCACATGCATCAAAAGGTGTTCAATGGAAATGACCAAAACATAGCTGTATATCTGTAGTGTGAGGGAATTTAAAGGAAAGTGTTTCTGCCTCTGACTGATAGTCTCTGAAGACTTGGAATAACATGTCACTCCTGTGGTGCTCACATTCTCCTTGCTAGTGAGGAAGCTGCATCCATGGAACTTTAGTGCAAGAATCCCTGTCTCTGCTTCAGTCATTCTTTTCTTTCTCCATCAGTTATCAGATCGCCTTCACAGTAAGACATGGTGCAGACCAAAGCATTGTAAACCATTCTTGGGGAATCTACATGCAATATGGTGATTAGTCTTCTGCTTGCCTTTTTTGGACAGAACTTTCTTAGTTTAAGTCACTTTAAATGTAGCCGTGTTCTTTTATTAGGCCCATAAGCAAGGGATAAGCAAGGGACAGATGTTGCAATGTTTTCAGGTTCCCTCAATAGAAATTTTAGAGTTAGGTAATATCACATAATATGTTGTTTCTAGGTAAGTGCATTGCTTGCATGGCCATTGATGTTGCTTTCTATAACTCACCTAAAGGCAGGGTTGGACGTTGGAAGGGGAGGGGGGATGCAAACTGTGCCACTGCACAAGGGCCTTCAAGTCAGTACTGTTGATCACCCCCTTCTAATACAAATCATGCACTCCATTGGTATCAGTGACACTGCTCTCTCTTGGTTTGCTTCCTATCTGTCTGACAGCTCCTTTCAAGTTTCTTTCAATGGTAACTCCTCCTCGCCCACTCTTCTCCCTGTTGGTGTTCCCCAAGGGTCAGTCCTTGAACCGGTCCTCTTTTCTCTGTACACCTCCTCCCTTGGTAGTCTCATATCCTCCTTTGGCTTACAGTACCATCTGTATGCTGATGACACTCAAATCTATCTGTCCACCCCTGACCTGTCTCCCTCAGTCCTGGATAAGGTCTCATGCTGCCTGTCAGCCATCTCATCATGGATGTCTGACCGATTCCTGTAACTCAACCTGGATAAAACAGAACTCATCATCATCCCCCCCTCAAATTCCAAATCTCCCCGACATTTATCTAACTGTTAACAACACTGTTATTTGGCCCTCCCCTCAGGCACGTTGTCTTGGTGTCACCTTTGACTCGGCCCTCTCATTCACCTCCCATATTCAGAACATTTCCAGGTCCTGTCACTTTCACCTACGCAACATCTCCAAAATCCGCCCCTACCTGTCCCCAGAGACCACCAAACTCCTTGTACATGCTCTTATCATCTCCCATCTGGACTACTGTAACATTCATCTCTCTGGTATTCCACTAACCTGACTCTCTCCTCTACAATCTATCATGAATGCTGCAGTCAGACTCATCCATCCTTCCCTCCGCTCCTCTTCCGCTGCATCTCCTTGTAGTTCTCTCCATTGGCTTCCATTTCACCTTAGAATCAAATTCAAGCTCCTGTGCTTTGCCTTCAAAACCCTACACAGTTATTGTCCCACTTACATTTCTGACTTGGTAAAAAATACTCCCCCTGCCGCTCTCTCTGCTCCTCCAATGACCTAATAATGACTTCCTCACTCATAACCTCATCACACGCACGGATACAAGACTTCTCTAGAGCTGCCCCGACTCTCTGCAATGGTCTTCCTCGTCCTATTCGGCTTGCTCCTACTTTCTCATTTTTTCAAACTTGCCTACCCGTCTTCTTCTGTTTTTTGAAACCACCACTACTTCCCACCACTGCATATCTCCCATCCTATTGTGTGTGAAACTCCCCCACCTACTAGATTGTAAGCTCTTTGGGGCAGGGTCCTCTCCTCCTATATCACTCTCTGTATTAGTCTGTCATTTGCAATCCCTATTTAATGTACAGTGCTGCGTAATATGTTGGCGCTATATAAATCCTGCTTATTAATAATAATAATAATAATAATAATAATAATATTGCACAGGTGCCCATTGTTGGCTATGTCAAAATGTAATATATTGCAGCTTACAACTCCTTAGATGTGGTGGCTTGTTTTTTTTTTTTTTTAGACTAATAACAATTTCTCCCATCATCCTCAGGGAAAGTTAACCTTCAGGAACACAAGAGACAGAAAAGTGTAAAAGTTTATAGATTCCTCAGTTCTTGTGTTTTCTGCCTCCTGAAAACACATTGTTCTACTCCTTTATGTTGTTTTCCTAAATTCCCCTTTCACTGCGATTCTTCTCAGGGTGGAGCCAATCTCACTGGTCCTCGTGCACACAGAAATTGTGGAGCAGCATGGGGGGCTGTGCAACCTGACCATGGAATGTACCTTTACCTGGAGTAATCTGCATCCTCAGGTGCTCCAACACTTATTTTTTCTGTTCATAGAACTGTAGAAGTGTAAACAAATCAGGCCAATAATCTCCACGTCTGGCCCACTGCCTGCTCCAGTTTTTGGCAGGTTGGCTGTGCATAGAGACAAGACTGTCTAGTGTACCTGGGATGCATATGTGGCAAGTCTTGATCATCCCGTTAAAGAAATATCCAGTGATGGTGTGACCAGTAGGGTATGCAGACAGTGATGTTGCTGTCAATATGTGTATCTTTTTGTCCGGAATTAATGACCACATAGGTATCAGTGAAGTCCACCTTTATGTTTTGGGAAGATCTATTTAGAGGATGCCAGTCTGCCAGGCTAGTGATGAATCCTACACACCCTGTCCAGTTTCTAACTCTTCACCTTGGACTGTGTTGCTGGAAGGTCATCTGATCTGAGTTTTCTTGGGGGGGTTAAATTAGGTTTTCTAAAAAGAGGTTCAATGTTGTCCCATCTTTATGTAGGGGAACCAGTGCTCACAGCCCAGCACCATGCAGTTCTCTTCAAAGATGAGAGCAAGTTTACATGGGACATGAGACAGAGGTGGAAGTGTTGAGATGAAAAGTGAATGCCTGCCTGCAACATCATCCAGCATGACCAGTTTGGCAGTGGGTCAGTGGCGCATATTATTGGAAGACCACACAGACCTCCAAGTTCTAGCTAGTAGTACTATTGATTGTTGATATAGTAGTACTATGATTGTGGGACAGAAGTTCCCAGTAATCAGGTGGCTTGACTGATGGAATGGCAAGCTTTTTAAAAAGGGTGCCCAATAACCTATTGAGGAAACACGTCATCATGGTCTGACCAGTCTACATATGTAATTGAGCCTTTGGAGACAGGAAAAGCACAGGGACATTGCTATGCCTCTGAACCTGAAAAGTGCACCATGGCTCACTTAACCTGTACACAGAGCCCAGCACCCAGTCCACCCAGGGGTACCTCCAGGTTGCATCCTGACTGTCCTATCCAGCAGAATCTACAAACAGCTTCTTTAGATTGTAGTGGATTATTGGAAAGCTGCAAGTAAGAGACAAGCACCTTTGAAAAGAAGTGTGATGGAGCATACTAAAAATGGATTAAGCTGCAATTTGGTGTTGATATTCATTGGGTATCCAGACTAATTTTTACTATACATCTACTTAACAATAGGATATTATTATACACAGTATTTCACTTATAGGTTGGCCTTGCCTGCTTCACCAAACTGTTCTGTAATATCTATAGGTGCTTATAGCTCTTTCGTTAGATCTTTTAGGCATTGTGTGTTAAAAAAGAAAAAAGTTTGCCAATGCTATCTTTCATTATATATTACATTACACTTGACTGTATACAGTTTTTTAAGCAAATCATTTTTAAACACACTGCCAGGAGATTTTGCCAGTATCAGCACTTTCTTTGCAAGCTAATATCACTTGGTGCTGCTGCTGATTGCATAGGCAGCAGCTGTCAAGCTTGCAGTATATACTTAAAAATACCACTGAAAACATTTTATATATAATCCCCTATACATAAGCCAAGCACATACAAATACATTTCTCAGACATAGAAATGTATCTTGCTGTAAATGGAGCCTCTCAAAACACAGTGATACATGGAAAAACACGCATATTGATGAGATTTACTACAGATGTTTTTTTTTCTTCCAGTATATGCTTTAGGTTTGCAAACTGTTTACCCCTACCATGCTACCTTTTCTGCACATCATATTACACATCTCAAAGAATGTCACAACTGGTACTTTAAGATACACCTGTCATGGGAGAACAGATGATCTGGCACTGTTTGTCTTCTGATAATTCTACCTTGTGAACGTATAAACTTCACATAAAGGAAATTGCTTTTTACTCAATAACCCATGCAATAATCTTTGTACATTTATTCTTACATACAAAAAATATTATAACATTTTAGTGAACTGTAAAGTTATTTTTGTATTCAGTGTAAAATACTTTATTGGGCAGACAGATCTCTGGGGCAAAAGGCCTGATCCTTGGGTTACACGTTTCAGTTGGATAAGTTTTTTGATAGTGGAAAATAATTTTTTTTTGTTTTATAATAACACTTTTTAATATTGTATTCTGTACAATATAGTTTCCTGTGCTGAAAGATTTATTGTATGTTCCACCCACTTTACAACCAATTATTCACTGTCACCAACAGCTGCTGGTATCACACCAACAGAAAGAATGGATGAGCATTGTCCCTGATCATGTAATCGCCTCAATAGCCAGTCATGGAAATTGTGAAGTTTATTTACAGACCACTGTGGATTAAAATGTTTAAAGAAAAAAAAAAAACCCTAAAAAGTTACTAACAAAGTGTGATAACCAAAAATGTATATTTGTCAGTCCATATTAAAAAAACATGATCAGGATATTTGTTTAAACATTTAACACAAATAAAGGCCTTGCATGTCCTTAGAAAAACAATTTAGGTATTAGGCCAAAGAATTATTGTCCAGTTTCCCAATGCATTCTGACTATATTCAGTCTGAGCATCATAGCGTTGATTACATTTAGTCTTGAAGGGGTTACTTGCAGTTATGTAACATACTGGACTCAAAGGGCTCTATTTATAAAAAGAGAATCAGACAATCTCTTAAACATTCCCTTGTGGGAATTTTCCTGGTCAATGTGTTTAAATGGCAGTAATTCATTCTCATTAGGGAATG
Organism: Pyxicephalus adspersus; assembly: GCF_032062135.1. NCBI lineage: Eukaryota > Metazoa > Chordata > Amphibia > Anura > Pyxicephalidae > Pyxicephalus > Pyxicephalus adspersus. Next base: position 63,612,670 of record NC_092862.1, on the reverse strand, counting down.
TTTGAGGAAATATCAGATTCTCTGTTTTATAAATAGAGCCCAAAATGTAACAACTTGAAAATGAAGTAAAAAATGTGTTAAAAAAAGAAAGGAAAAATAAATATAACCGTGCATTCTTCCTGCAGAACATGCACAAGCTAAACCCATACTGACACTAAGAATATAGATGGATATTTATTGGCTAACAGACATGGATGTTCTGATAATTTATTAAAATAAAAAAAAAAACGAATTCGGAGGGGGCAGATTTGAAAATACCGCCACACTTGTAAAAACACATTCCATATGTATCCTGTTTTTCCCCCAATTTTCATCTTTTCTCAACATGAAGACAAATTTTTAAAATCCCATCACATTCAAAATAAGCCACTATTTTGCTTCAGTTACTAGAATGGTCCTTAGTACATGGATAGACAATACACCACCACCATGTGTGGATTTTATATTACAAGAGGTCTGTGCTTTGCAATCGCACACTGCTTCATTGCCAAGCCATTATTCAGTTTCATTGAAGAAAAACATCTTCTTGGATCTAGGAACTGCTGGGCTTGCCTGAATGTGCACCCATCCGTTGAGGATCTTGAGATGGATAATGTATATGACCAGGAGCCCGGAGGAATGGTGGAGGTGCCATGGGAGGAAACATGTGTGGGCTAAATCCTAAAAAATAAAAGAGGAAAACCTTAAGTCAGCATGTAGATTTCTAAAAAGGCATTTATCAAAAAAAGAGTAACCAGGAAGAAATGTTTTTTATTTTTGCAGTAGAGACATACTATGTCAGTAGTAAAAGAGTCTTGCCTCTGTTTTCAAATGTCTTCAATGTGTATATTAAGCTCTGCCGAGTTTACAACCTAAAATAAGTTTATTATCTAACAGTGCAAATTAAATTGACTGCATTATAATATCCCAGGGTATCCCGTTTAAAAAAGCTCAACAATTTTAATTTAATCATTTTTTTTGGAGAGAACAATGAGTTTGTGTTAGTGGGGAAGCCAGTTGTAGACGAAAAGTGATAAAACCTTGCAAATATATTATGTCCCCATTTTCAGCCAGTTTAAGTGCATCCTAGTATGCTGGATGACAGTATTCAAATATTACCAAAAAGCTAAGTTGAAGTTTATGAAAAGCCTAATAATTTTTTGTCTGTGAATTATACAGTTGCGAGTGTCATATCTGTTCAATTGGTGCAATAAAGTGTTAGCTCACAGCACAGCTGTGGGAACAACTAAAAACCAATATTACCTGGAGGGGGTCCACTTAGGCCGGGAGGAGGCATAGCTATGTTAACCAATGCAGGAGATCCATTTGGAGGAAGATTGAAGTAATTGGCAGAAGCTTCCTCTTCTGTTGGTGGAGGCGGCAACACTGTAGATGAAACAAACATTTGCGGCATAAACATCACATTCAAAGCAGATTTCTACAACATATTTAATTGGCAAATAAACAGGGAAGATAAATTAGAACTCCAGATATTTTTTAGGTTTTGGTCAGCATTGTGTGAGGTTAGAGCCACTGAAAGACTTTTTGCTTTACTGCTGTATGTATTTTCCACAGAAAGCAAACAGAAATCTACCCCTAAAAAAAGAAAAAAAAATGGAAACCACACCAGTAATGCTGTCAAGGAAAAAAAAAAAAAAAAAAAAAAGATGTCTCCACTAAAGCTTTGTTTAGCAACTAGTTTTTTTTTCTTTTCTGGGACAAATGAAAAACAAAATATTCGGAACGGGGGTGCTCATCCTTTATAAAAAAACAAAAACAAAAGAATCTGAGCTGAAGTTACATTTTAGACTTTAGTGTGCACAGAGGAGCAGTTTTGAAGATCTACGAAAAAAAATTGCAGTCTCAAAACTCCTCCTTTGCAAAGCAAGACTATGGTAATATAAAAACAGTCTTACCACTAACTAAAAACAAGTTAAATTGTTACAAACATTTATACCAACATTGTTTGTTAACTCTTGTACACCATTCTTACCCTTTTTTAAGTATAACATTCCCTAAAATTTGATACCCAACCATTATATGGCAAGTGCCTTGTTTCAACTGTTTACAGTCTCCACACCGAGATTTTTACAGCACCAATATTCAGGCACAATATCCAGACAAAATTATGTGGGTTGTTGACCATATACAAAGTAATTAACATATAAGTATCTAGTCTTCCCACTCCCCTGTGGAGACTATAGCTCTCTTCACTAAACTAAAGATCTCCAGGTTTATAAGCACTAACTCTGTAATGTGTATAAACTTGATCAAAGATAAAATCAAAACAAAAGACAAGTCAAAAAGTTCTTATGATGTCCAAATATATATATTACACACACATACACACTACTAGGTAAAAGCATAGTAGTAGTGTTTGCTGATTTTCCTAGAAATGTCTATGATGAGCAATACGAAAAACTAAACAGCAAGGCACGGCTTTAACCAAAATCATACCTCCAGGGAGACCAGGGACAGGTTCAAGTTTCAATCCAGAATCAGCAACGCCTTCATGTTCTCTATCTTTCCCACGGGCCGCTTGAGATCTACAATATTAAACAAAGTAAATCAGAATGGGTATCTTGAGGTAAAAGAAAATAATCTGTCTTTAAAACCCCATCTCATAAGTAACTATTCATAAGGCAAAGTTTTGTTTCATTTTAGTGTGTATTTTAAAGCAGTGGTCGCCAACCTTTTCGGTTCCGCGGACCACTAAAATCATAGGCTCCTGACTGCGCATGCGCGGGGAGCCGGTTGTCATTCAAAGGGGGAGAAACTCCCCCAGAGTGATGTCATTATGACATAACCCCGCCTATTTTGCCATCTCAGATCTGAGCCTGCAATGGGAGAGTGGGTGGGTTGTGTCCAGGGACACAGCCTGCCCACCCTGAGCCTAGGAACTGAATGGGAGACATGGTCCGCGGCTCTAGCTGGTGCCGCCAAAACTTTCTCGGACCACCGGTTGGCGACTGCTGTTTTAAAGGTCACTCACCTTCCCCACTTGACGTTGAGTCTGCGACCATTAACAATAAGTTTGTTAAAAGATTTCTCTGCTGCCATTTCTGCTGACTGCCTGGTAGCAAACTGAATGAAGGCACATTGTTGTCGCTGTACTACTGTAATCGTTCGGATTTCACCAAACTGGTAAAAGTGATTCCTGTATGAAGGAAGGAAGAAATTGTTTTTTTTTCAGCATATGCACAAACACAAAATCCGCAGACTGTAACTAATCTAAGACATAGATATGAGAAACAAATACCTACCTAAGCTCAGACTCGCTGATGTTATCACCCAGCCCTCCAACATACAGGGTGGTGATGCTTTTGTCCTCTGGAGGGTCTAGACGAGGCATTGTAGAAGCCCGCTTTAATAGTTTGTCTGCCACAGGGTCATTAATACCATAGTAACGGTCTTTGATATTCTGATCAGCAAGAGGATCGTCAGGATCTGTTGGTTTCTCATGCCTGGAAAACAAAGACATTATTGGATATTAGAAAAACATTAAACTGCATGCCGCTTAAAAAAAGTGCACACTGGTCATGGGGAGGGCATCTTTTTTGCTGCCATCTCTTCTCAACAAAAGAATAAATTGCAGAGAACGATGAAAGTTGCAGCACAAACAAAAGAGAACAGGCCATAGAGAACAAAGAGAACTGGCCATAGCTAGTTGGCCAAGCAAAATCTTGGTTGACTTTAAAAGACAAAAATCTTTGCGCTTAAAATAGTTTTTCCCCTAAAAGAGAAATACTCTTTATAATTCTTATGGATGTATTAAGTTATTTAGGTCACAAAGTAACTCAAACAGTATTCAAGTCAAGCAAGAAACCATTTTCACTCCGACAGTTATTTATGGTTATTTTACAAAATGCTAGTAGTAATTGTCTACTTTCTAAAGAATCCTGAATAGAAACCATGAAAATACAGACCAATGAGTGTTTACTGGTTTAAGCACTGCTCTTTTTTTTAAACCCCAAATCTTCACCAACACATGCTAGACAGTGTGAGGGAGGCTGCAAATAATATAATCACAATTTCTGCCCAGAATCACCATAAGCTTCCTACATCTAATGGCAATGGAATATAAATATTTATATATATATATATATATATATATATATATATATATATATATATATATATATATTACCTAATAAATATATATTTATTAGGTAAAACTAAGTGGACTTAAACAGCTGCAATGTTTCAAAGAAACAAAGGGAGGGAGAATAAAAGTTTCTAGCTCCAGTAGCATATCTGAATTCTCATTCATCTCCATATAGCAGAAAACAGTAATTTTGAATGCTCAGACTATACTAGATTATTGCTGTTGAGAATCAAATTGTCAAAACATAATCCCTAGAATAATAAATAACATATCACAAGTTAAAAAAAGATTTTGCTATGTTTGTACTAACCTGTATGGGCACTCCTCTCCTCTTTTACATTCTCCTTTCACCCAAAATGAGCAGATGTGGGGACGGTTACGCTTGTAGTAAGGGGTAGTACGAGCCAGTTTCAGGAGCATGTCACTGCTCGATGTGGCTTTGCCCAAAGCTCCAACTGCGCGAGAGCCGTCAGAATTTGATATCTACCACGATAAAAAAAAAAAAAGTTAGGTGTTATAAGAAAGTTCAATTTTTTATTTAAAGCACATCCTAAATTTTACAGAAAACACTAATATTTCCAAGCATCATCTCCAAACTTTTGTCTTATACAACTAATCTCTCTAGGACAGTCTTATAATAAATTATATATATATATAAAATATTTTTACTCCAGATAAACGCTTAAAATTAATTTCAGGTCTTGAGAAACCTACTAGTATTAAATTCTTTGGGGTCAGTGAGAAAAATGACTGTTTCATTGGTGGACAGTGGGGGAAACAATGCCTCTATTGTGGTGGTCAGTTGGAAGAATGCTTTCCTTACAATTCTGGTCAGAAAGCTACTCTTACAAACAGCTAAAAAGATCATCGATGGCATGCCACTGACTTTGGCAAGTGATGTTGGCTCAGGAAATAAGCAGGTCTTATCAAATTGGAGGGCAATCAGCCACAGCTTTAAGAACCTCTGGAGCAACCCCGTGGTTCCAAAAAAAAAAAAAAAAAAAAAAAAAATGGCTGATGGGTTTTACAGTACAGTTACTAAAATACTTCCATAGTAAACTTGTTTGATTCAGTCTTTTCAATGCACTTTATAAAAGATACATGGCATTCTCAAGGTTGGTACTCTGAATTACCTCTCTCTCCATGTTCTGAGTGTAGTATTCTTTATTAACATCAGACCTTGGCATGTCATCCTTTAGGGAAATTCCAGCATCTCGTACTTGGATAGGTAGTCCTGTAAATATTCATTAATGTTAGTAAACAGATGATATCTATATTATTAATAAAAAAAAAAACACTAGGTCAATGTAAAAGATTGGCAAAAATGCTGCACAAACTCGATTAGTTTTGTCACTTCTTGTGTTATATTGAATATACATGCTTGAGAAGTTGAAGGGTAAAATCATTAAACAAATTAAAAACCATGGGAATTATCTGTGATAATTTGGTCTTAATGCCTACATGTGGAAGAATAGGCATTCATATACTGAATACAGTTACTAAGAGTATTAACCACATACAAATAAAATATTTTTAATATTGGCAATTATAATAAAAAAAAAAACGGTTCAAAAACCATTATTTCACTTTATGTGCATGAAGTAAACACTTGCAGCATAAAATACCCAACTGCCACCATCTCACAAGGTTTCAACTCACCATACTCCAGATCTAGTAGACAGGTCTGACAGACATTTTTCAGCTTGCTACATGTCTGGCACACCTCTGTCTTCTTAAAACGCATGCGCACACCTGGGCACCAGCGAAAAACTGTGAACGGTCGAGCACAAATCTGAAAGTAAGACACAAAGAGTTACAAGCTATAGGCAAAAAAATAAATAAAAATGTATGGTAGTAATCCTGTTGTACAGGGTAATAAATAACTGGGAGAGACCTTTGACAGCTTTAATCTGAATTTTAGGCAAATAGCAAAAACATGGTGGAAACACAAAAACATTTGGTGCTTTACCTGATAAAAGAGAGAGCGAGCGAGAGAGCGAGAGAGAGAGCGCGAGAGAGAGCGCGAGAGAGATTTGATCGCCTGCTAATTTTGTACATTTGCCCTCTGACAAAGAAATGACCAGTTTAGAATTGTAATGGTAGGTTTATTGTGCCTGTGAGAGACAGAAACAGCAAAAGAACCCTCAAAAACCCAGTGCTCAAAAGTCAGAGCTTGATGTGCATTGTAATGAGTGAATTAAGTATTTGATCCCCTGATCAACCAGCAAGATTTCAGGCTCCTAGGTGTCTTCACTGTATGCAGGCAACAAGCTGAGATTAGGAGCAACCTCTGTAAGGGAGTTCTCCTAATCCAAGCTTGTTACAGTACCTGTATAAAAGACACCTGTCCACAGAAGCAATCAATCAATCAGATTGCAAACTAGCCACCATGGCCAAGACCATAGAGCTGTCTAAGGATGTCAGGGACAAGATTGTTGACCTACACAAGGCTGAACTGGGCTACAAGACTATCGCCAAGCAGCTTGGTGAGAAGGTGACAACAGTTGGTGCGTCAATTCGCAAACGGAAGAAACACAAAATAACTGTCAATCTCCCTCGGTCTGGGGCTCCATGCAAGATCCCCCGTCGTGGAGTTACAATGATCATGAGAACGGTGATGAAGCTACCCAGAACTACACGGGGGGAACTATCAATGATCTCAGAGCAGCTGGGACCATAGTCACCAAGAAAACAATTGGTAACACACTGGGCCGTGAGGGCCTGAAAACTTGCAGAGCCCACAAGGTCCCCCTGTTCAAGACAGCACATGTACAGGCCCATTTGCAGTCTGCCAATCCAGAGAAGAATAGGTTGAAAGCGTTGTGGTCATGTGAGACCACAGTTAAGCTCTTCGGCATCAACTCAACTCGCTGTGTTTGGAGGAGGAGGAGAAGGAATGCTGCCTATGACCCCAAGAACACCATCCCCACCGTCAAACATGGAGGTGGACACAATATGCTTTGGGGGTGTTTTTCTGCTAAGGGGACAGGACACCTTCACCGCATCGAAAGGGACAATGGATGGGGTCATGTACCATCAAATTTTAGGTGAGCACCTCCTTCCCTCAGCCAGGGCATTGAAAATGGTTCGTGGATGGGTATTCCAGCATGACAATGACCCAAAACACATGGCCAAGGCAACAAAGGAATGGCTCAAGAAGAAGCACATGATGGTCCTGGATTGGCCTAGCCAGGTTGATAGGGAATCAAATACTTATTTCACTCATTACAATGCACATCAAGCTCTGAATTTTAGGCACTGGGTTTTTGAAGGTTCTTTTGTTGTTATTCTGTCTCTCACATCTACAATAAACCTACCATTACAATTATAGACTGGTCATTTCTTTGTCAGAGGGCAAACGTACAAAATCAGCAGGGGATCAAATACTTCTTTCCTATATTATATAGGAAGCTGAGCCAGGAAGTGGAAGAGTGAAAATACAAACTGGCAAATGTTTGTGTAAAAAAATTGTAACAGAAAGCGTAATGCTGTAATCATCATTTTAAACAAATGTAGAGACAAATACGAATGCAGCTGAATTTAGGGACGTTGTAAGAAATTCTAGAGTATTTAGGATAAATATAGCGATATAAAATGTGGTTATATCCTGTAGGTGTAATGTATCTTACCTTGCATTCCTTTCCATATTTCTCTTTGGTCTGGAAAATAAAAATAAATAAAATCAGATTGCAGTAATAACTAGAATCACACAGCTTTCAGCTGACTACATCAGGGGCTGCTGTACATGTTTGTCCTCTTTTCAGCTCTATAAACTTTGTAAACACAGGAATGGAATAGAAACAGATTACTGTACAGAGATGGGCTTATGATTGCTCATAAAGTGGAGTTTCTTTGGTGCAAAGCTTAATAAAGTATCAAAAATACTTTATTGATAAGCTAATCATAAAAACAATTTTGTTTTGTATTTATGTTGTTTTATTGTTTATATTGTTTTTATGAATAGCTTAGTAAAGTATTTTTGATGCTTTATTAAGCTTTTCACCACAGAAACGCTACTTTATGAGCAATCATAAGTACAATATTTGGGTAGTTTTAGTGTGTTTCTCATTTGGGACGTGGCAGACCTTACTCCATTACTCATATTATGGGGACTGTTTTTGCTTTTGAATCTACTATACAGAGATCCCAGACCTCTCAGTGCCTAGGTGAACAGGAGGTCACTCTCCACATCGTGAGATTCTAGGAGATGCAGAGGATCCAAAATCCTACACTGTGCTAGAGTATTTTTTGCACAATTAGGGAGACTTTGTATTCTTCAAGATCTTGCAGTAAGAAGTGTTCAGTCTCCCCATGCAGTGCAGAAGCCAGGCAGGAAAGAGGTTTTAGTTAACCTTTTTGAAGATATTTCTGAATATGAAGAAGCCATGATGTATGAACCAAATATTCCTAGTTAGTGCAATGTGCATGTTAAAGTGAACCTTGCTTTTAGGTGCCCAGGTTCCTCACATCCAAAGCTTTTCTGTAACAATTCAACCCAGCTTTCCAGGACCATAAACCACTATCTAACCTTTACAACTGGCCCATCATTTTATTGGGTGTTCCCAATGGTCACTAAGTAGGTGCTTTAATCTGTGAGGACACAATCACAGTAATGAGCCACTTGTGAGAGAAATGTGGAGAACAAGGGCCAGGATCTTGACCTGAGAAGTGGTGTTGATATCCATGTTGCAGAGTAGATCAGGATAGGGGTCATCTAGACCAGCGGTCGCCAACCGGTGTTCCGCAGCTCTTGCTGGTGCATCCCCGAGTGGGGTCAGGAGAAGAACCTCGCTGGGGGGATGCAACGGCCAGAGCCGCAGACCATGTCTACTGTACGGATCGCAAACTCAGGGAAGTGGATGGGTTCTTTCTCTGGACACAACCCACCCACTTTCCCATCGTAGGCTCAGACCTGTGATGGGCGAGTGGGCGGATTCTGGTATCGTGACGTCACTAAAGGGGAAGCTTCTTACCCTTTGAGCGACACCTGGCCTCCTGCGCATGCGTGGTCCGGAGCCAGTAAACTTAGTGGTGCGCCGGTCCAAAAAGCTTGGTGACCACTGATCTAGACATTGAAGAGGAAAGCTAACCAGATTTGCAGGTGATTATGTACGCCTAGTTGTGTATATGTAGCTCAGTGCCAGGAATAAATGAACTCCTGTGCAGGTGTTACATGAGTATGGCCCGGCCAATCAAAATGGTCAAAGTTTCCCAGTCCAGGTTAGGATGAAAGAACGAGTCCCAGGCACTTTTGTCTTTTCATGTTATTAAAACAGACTGCAAACAAATGCCAGGCACCACAAGTCAGATGTCCGGGATATTTTCTATTACATCCAATTACTGGTATTTTCATTAAATACAATATTTTCAAATCTTGTTCTAATGCCCTTAGTGTCACAATAATATCACCAAACATTTATTATTTTCTTACCATTCTGATATATGGATTTTCTCCCAGACATGTTTGACAAAGAATTGGGAAGTCCTGAAAAATACAAACAAAAAATATTATATAAAACTGAGAAAATGTAATATATTTCAGAATACAAGTGTTTAGAAGTTATGGCTGCACTATTACTTTTTAGGCTTTTTCTGCTTTAAGAGGAAACTAAACTAAAAAAAAAATACACTTACCTTCAATCCCACAGTGCAGTCCGATCCCTCTTCACCCTACGTCACCCGACCCAGGCGCGAGTTCAGGTGACGTAGGATGGAAAAAAGAATTTCGGATCTCACTGCGCATGCTTGAGATCGGCAAATGTTTCTGTTTATACGATAAGGCTCCTTCTGCGCATGCCCGAGATGTTTGGGCATGGGCAGCAGGAGCACCCAAGAGGCTCCCGGGATGCGTGTCGTAGGAATTCCCAGGAGGCTTTGCAGTCCCATTCATTTGCAATCCCCTAGGCGATTGAGAATTAGGGAGTAGGCTGCACCCTTTTTTTTTTTTTTTTTTTAAACAAGGGTGTTGCACTTAAAAAAACCAAAACAGACAGAATTTCTACCTTACAATAAAGGGTTGTCTACTCTTTTATGTAAAGTGAAATTTCTAAATTTAGGTACACTTTGTCACCTGGTGATCCAGCCAGCAACATTTCCTGTCCTAGGATAACAACACTCATTCCTTGCATTTATGCAGGAGCTGGGCCATCACCCTGAGGCAGGTTGTGTGATTGGTAGACAGAATGCCTCCTCTTCCCTGGGGGTTCTGTATTCCACAGAGAGAGCTGGGAACATTGCCAGCAGTAACAGGGAACGGCCACCTCACAAACTACCTGGCATGGTCAGTAGGCATTTATAACAAAGCACAGAAGACCAATTCACTTTGCTGAAGTCATTAAACAAAGTCTGGTAGGATAAACTCAGCAGTATTAATGGGCAAAGCCCGCCTGCCCAGAACCTTCTACCCCGTCCCATCATACAATACTAGCTATCCCTGACCACCATGTACACACACATACGCTGAGGCCTACAACTCAGGCTTCGTCTACGCCAGGGCATTACTCTCACTGCCTACTACCGGGAGCCCCGGAATATAGCTAAGCGTGACCAATCACCTTGAATGCCCAATAACTCTTCTACATACCGCGTCCTCCCAGTTCTGCCGGTTGTAAGTATTTGATCCAAGGGACGTAGCCATCTTGAACAGCAAACCTCCGTTACAGCCCTGCCCGTGTTCTGCACATGCGCCGACTACCACTTCCCGCGTACTTCTGCCGGAAAGATAGGAAGACACTGCGCCGAGCTCTATGGGGAGATTTGCACAGCGCCCTCATGCTGCACCAGGTAATATTACTACCGGTTAGCCAAATGGCGTCTAATTAATCACAGGGAATCATTGGATGTATTGTAATGGAAAGTCTACCAACCTAAAACTCACCAACAATATAATAAAATGCACATGTGTATGTTTTATGATGGTAGCGATGTCCTAAAACTATTTTTAAACATGAGATTTTTTGGTGCATATAACATATTTTATAAAAGGCCTCCCTTGTGTATTACGATCTGTGGCAAAGACCAAAATTCATGTTTCCAGCTGTTTTAGGAATGGTGTACTTGGAATGAGGTGATGAATTAGTCACACGGGGGAAGTGTTGTCACACGGCCGGCCGCATGTCTGCACTCCGGAGTACCAAGATGGCGGCGGATCCGGAGCAGCTGGAGGATAGGTGACTAGTGCGGGGTGTTATAGCGGGATATCACCGGGCTGACCGACGGCTGTCCGCATACATTGTGTGTGATGTATAGGCGGGTCACCCGGTCATTACACAATGCTTGTAGGTGAATGGGGCACCGGAGATACCTTGTGTGGGCTGACTGGGAGATGTCTGGGACATTTTCCTGGGATATAGACATTTTGGGTAGAGTGCAACTAGGCAATGCCCCTCACTATAAACAAATTATACAGGAAAGAGGAACATGGAGCTCTGATTCTTTACCCCCTCTTCACATGCTTCACAGCAAATGGCACCCATATATATATATATATATATATATAGCACCATGTGCCCTAACACCCTCCATATATACACTATGTTACAACAGCCTAGAGCCCCTTATACTCCATAACACCCCCCATATATACCCCGTCCCACAACATTCCCATTGTGCCCATCACACCCCATATACCCTAACACCCTCCATATATACCCTGTCCCAGAACATTCACTTTGTGCCCATCACACTCCATATACCCTAACACCCTCCATATATACCCTGTCCCAGAACATTCACTTTGTGCCCATCACACTCCATATACCCTAACACCCTCCATATATACACTATGTTACAAAAACCTAGAGCCCCTTATACTCCATAACACCCTCCATATATACCCCGTCCCACAACATCCCCATTGTGCCCATCACACCCCATATATCCTCCATATATACCCCATCCTACAACATCCACATTGTACCCATGACACTCCATGACACATCCCCATATACCCTAACACCCTCCATATATACCCCATCTCACAACATCCACATTGTGCCCATCACATCCCATGACAAATCCTCATTAAACTTAACACCCCTCCATATATACCCTGTTACAACAACCTAGTGCCCCTTATACTCCATGACACCCTCCATATATACCCCATCTCACAACATCCACATTGTACCCATGACACATCCCCATATACTGGGACACCTTTCATATATAGCCCATTCCATATACTCTTACACCCTCCATATGTACCCCATCCCACAAGATCCACACTGTACCCATTACACACCATGGCAACCTCCATATAATTCTTGCACACCATACCCACCTATATACTATCCACCCAACATTCCAATGCCATTATTCACCCATCAAACACAATGACATCCTCCACACATCACAGAAAGCCCCATCACCTGCACTGCTGTGAACATAACCCAGCAGCAATAATTTACTACTTTCCAGCTGGCAGTTTTCAAAAATTCAGGAAAAAAATTCTCGCTTATTCCCCAATCAGGGAGAGTATTGTACATTTTTAGCACATAATCTGGGGTCAGGCCGATGGTAAAGAATACTTGGAGCATTCACCATATACCCATGAGGCCAAATTCCTTTGTAATCCCATTTATCACTTTGTAAATTCATTATTGTGCTTCTGATATCATTTGCAGACAGCAATGCAGTGAGTGGGACCCAGTAGTTCCTCCTAGTGCAGGCTTCTTGAGTGGGGGGCTGATACAAGACCAGTTACCCTGCACAACAAAAGAGGGCAGGAGTAACCGGTCTCAATCACAGGAAACCCCTGCACAGAGGCAAGAAAGTTATTTCATACTGGGTTACTACTCATATCTGAAAGAAACGCCAGAATAAACCAGACCAGGATTAAAGAAAAAAAACTGATTGCCATTGCAATTTATGATTATTCGTGTAGCTTGGAGTTTAATTGAAAGATCAATGAGTGTCAAGGGGAGTAATACTGTGATTTTCCTACCTTAGGATCTTTATTTATTTCTAATAATTGTGGCTGCTGTGTTTTCTGCAATGATTTACATTATGTTGTCAGCTGAGATTCAGTGTTTGGAAGATGTATATTTGGTGTTCTGTAACTGCAGCATTGATGCCTGAGTTACTTTTAAAGTTGTCAACTGGTGGATTCTATGATTGCCATTATTTTATATCCTGATATGAATATGTTGTTTTCAATCTATTTCCCAATATGTGTTACTGCAAAAAAGTAATCGTACATTGCCAGGCCAAAAAGTCTCCTGACCAGTGGGGCAGTGTTGTGACCTGGCGTTGTTTCAGGTGGCCAGGTTTAGGTTCAGTGTCCTGTGCCCATAAATGAAGTCAGCTGACTCCCTGAATATACTTAATGGCCAGGTTTTTATATGTATGGATTTTTTTTTTTACTGATGTCATGAGTATATACTAAGATGACAATAGCAGATTGTGAAGTTGTGGTTCAGGGAGCATGAGACATATGTGGATTGGCTAACACGATCCAGACCCTAACCTCATTGAGAATATTTGAGATGTGCTGGGGAAGACTTTACATTGTAGCTCAACTTTCAAAACAAGATCACATTAAAAAAAGCTCAAACAGTGGATGTCTGCCGTAATCAAAGCTAAAGGCAAAGTCCCATGTCATATTAGCACGTGTGCTTGTTTTTGGGAAGGCTGTGTATTTATAAGTAGTCTTACTATTCATTTATTAACAATGCTATTTGTCAATGTTTTATAATAGTGATGACGGGTATGAGAAGTTTCTGGAGAGAAAAGAACAACTCGCTTCCCAGGAGAACTCTGGTTATGCAAGTGAAGAAGAAGTGGAGGATGATGAAGATGATGAGGATGATGGATGGTACTGGGAGGATGGTAGCACAAATCTTGCTAAGCAGTTATATGGAAGAGGATCCAACCCTCAGGTATTAATGACCGCTTGGTTTATACTTGTAACTTACTGTGCACGATCTACGCCTTTTATTTAATCATTGCTATATGTCTGTGGGTTGAAGGATTTCTTCCTGGGAATATGGAATGGCTGTGTTCACAGCAGACATTAAATTATCAAGCTTCTACTGGTTATATTTTTTACATTCCCTGTAAACAGTTGTTTGGTTATTTTTACTCCATAATTGTTTACTGCATAATTTTTTACTCCATTTAACATTTAAAACTTGAGTATAAATGGTCCTTATAAATCATTATAATTTTGCCTATGAACAAAATATATCTATACCACCACCATTGGAAGCCCTTGCTTTATGTTCTTTGACATCTCCACTGTCTTGTAGATAGGGATCAGTGATACAAAGTCTTCTATATTCTGCTGACACAATACACAGTTTTCTGATCCCGGACCTGGAAGTTCTCATTTGTGCACTAAACCAGCAAGTGTTTAGGAGAGGACCGATGCAGCTTGTTAGTATTTTGAACCCAGGGTTTTACTGCTCAGTGAAATCTTGGTTTTAAAAAACTAAAATTGTTGAGAGTTGAAACCAGGCTTTTAGATAATCTGCCGTTCCTGCAGAACAATTAGGAGCTTTGTAAGCAAACCTGGTGCCATCCATGCTGTAAATGGATTAGGGATCAGACCAGGGAAGTAAGTTAGGGGGAAATATGTTGTCTAGTTTGTATGTTTCTAACCAGTAAATTTTTATTTTAGACCAACAGGCAAGAAATGCAGAACAGTTCATCGAAAGCATATACAGTGACTGATAAGGTCCTACAAAAGTATGAAAATAAAATTAATCTAGGTAAGCATATGTGATACTAAATACAATGGGAAATAATTTATATGCAGAACATGCCGTTTGAAAGTACTTAAAGCTAAACTTCATGCTAGCAGGTTAGGTACCTGGATTTGAATTGGTATCAGCCTCCTCCTCTCCTATACAGCCAAGCGTAGAGAGGGTGAGGGTGAAATGTTACAAGGACTCTATCCAATCATAGGATGGTGGGGAAGCAGACCTAAGAGTAAAAGTAAAACTGCTTTAGAGAAATTTCGGGTCCCCATCCCTGGCAAGCTTGACTGTTAAGGCAGATCTGCGTATATGAGGATTGGATAGACTAAAATACAAATCCTATAGCAAACAAACAGCTCTCATTGCTGAACACTAGGCAAACTGCTAAAAACACACATAAAATGCATATATAAGTACTATATGCCATATCCTGGACTAGGAAGGTTGTTGTAATAACTTTATTATTAACTAATGAATAATAAATTGACATTTTGTTTAAAGTGTACCTAAACTCTTGGAGTAGAGAACCCTTTTATGTAAGGTAAAAATTTTGTTTTTATTTTTTTAAGTGCAACACCCTTTTTTTAATAAAAAAGGGTGCAGCACCACCCCCTAATTCTCGGCCACCTAGGCAGTCGTGAATAAATGGGAGCACAAAGCCTCCCGGGATACCTGCGTCAGGCATCCAGGGAGGCTTTTGGGTGCTCCTTCTGCGCATGCCTGAGCATCTCAAGCTTGCTCAGATGGAGCCTTTTTGCTCAAAGAGAAACATTTTTCGATCTCACGCATGCGCAGTGAGATCGGCAAATTTTTTTCCCCTATCCTACAACAACTGATCTTGCACGTGGGTTGGGTGACATAGATGAAGAACCCGAAAGAGAAGACGAAGATGGAAGCGCCGGCTCCGGAACAGATGCCAAGACGACGTGGGACCCGATGCCGGACACCCCTGGAGTGATCGAACTGCCCTGCGGGATTGAAGGTAAGTGTGTTTTTGTTTTGTGTTTTTGAGTTTTTGAGTAAAGTTCCTCTTTAACTGCATGTGATGTGAACAGTATGGGGATAATGTGTGGCAATAGACGGTGTAAGTGTACCTAAACTTACAGTTTACAGTCATCTTTCCAAATGAAAGATATAAAATTACAATATTTATAATATATTGATGTTTCATATTAATAGTTATGCATCTCATGACTGTAACCCACAACAAAGCAGTTGATACAATAAAACAATGAGATGTAAAGTTTTGTTTGAAGCATAATTCTGATAAACATTGCAATTGTTATTTAAATTAATGGTCACTTACAATGCAAAATACTTTCCTTTTTATTTTAAATACTGGTAAAAAAAATGTATTTTATAAATTAGAAACCTCCTGCCTGTAACTGGAAACATGATTATTTTTAAATGTAGAGTGTGCGAATGTATTACCAAATGTGTTTTAGTGATTTTGTAAGGAAATATTTAATATTTTCTTCAGGAAAACTTAATCTTTCTGATTCGGTCATGAATAAAGTCACAGAAAAATCCAGGCAAAAGGAAGTAGACTCGTGAGTATAACAGATTGTCTTTATTTAACAAATACTCAAAATCCTTTTTTTGGGGTTTATTTTACGCAAAGTGGCCGACAAAATATTTATGGTGTTCGTTCAGCTACACAGGGGCCCTCCAGGATTTAGGAGCCCAATTATACCAAAAGTGGCTTGAGCAGAACCTCTTCTTGTTGTTACATGTATCCAAACAATGCAGTTGAGAAATAGAAGCATTGTTCAGGAGGCACTTCTTTTACACTCTCCCTAATCAGCACCAAGATATGTAGAGGGCTTTGTCATTTTCCTATAAGTGTCATTAGAACTGGAACTGCTGGTGCTGCTTGCTGTCCAAAGTCACTTTATGTTAGGAACCACAGGAGGGTTCAGGGTATTACAAAGGTTACATTTCCCTTTCATCTATTCATAGAGCCCTTTGGTGACTTTGTCCACCATTCTAGATATATAAATTATTTCTACTTATTTAGAAAAATCATTGGTTTTGATATTTTCTTCCAAAAATAAGCACCTAAACCTTATACATTTACTACTTAAAGCTGTCAGGATAGAAATAAAAGAGCTGCTATACCAAAGTTTTAAAAAGGTAAATGTAACAGGGCTGCCATCCTTGTTAGTGTGCATTTATGAATACCACCCTCCATGCAGTCCAATGCAAATTGTGTGATTCAAATCATTCAGAACTACTTTGCCAGTATATATCTGCAGGAAAAAATGAATAACTTTATTAAGTATAGTAACCTGTCGTGAGTTATTGCAACTGAGAAATACCTAATATGTTGTATATGAAGTTTAAATAGCTAAGCAATTATAACGATGACACCCCTAAGCTTGCAATGGCTGATCACGTATTTCTGTCTAGACAGGCTCTTATTACTATTAACATATTTACCTTTTTAAAATGTATAAAGAAATATGCAGTACATTATTTACACAAATTTTTTTCTTTTTTTAACAACAGATATCGGGTTAAAGATAAATCTGACAGAGCTACAGTCGAACAGGTATCAATATATTTTATGTTCGATTTTTACATTCAACACAAACAAATAAGTCACATTTTTGGTATGCACAGTATTTCGGATTAGGTATGGCTGATAAAGTACTATAAGTAGACAAATTAAGTCATTTAGTATAAGATGTTGCAGCAAACCCATACACCAGGTAGGTTTAATGGCTTCTTTTTAAAAGTATATACCTACTTTTATCTCTCTATTTAGCTGCAAGGAGTGTAGAAAAATTGGAGTGACTAAGGACTCTACCAGCACCATCCACCATCCCTGTTACATTCAGCCTTCATACTCAGAAGTTATAGGTATTTTTTCCTAAAGTTTACTAGATCAGCAGTAGAGTAGAAAAAAGTAATTGTAAGTATATGTTTCTGAGAAGGAAACCTCTTAACTGTGTAGAGAAATCATAGGCCTTTTTTATTGGGCTAGTGTTAGGGGGAGCAGGTCTAATTTGCTCATTTTTGGTGTTAAAAGTAATGTTAATATAAAACATTTAAATGTTTCTCCCTGTGACATAATTGATTTTATCTGCATTTAAGGTGCTAGACCCAAGGACACGGATGATTCTCTTTAAAATGCTTACAAGAGGAGTAATATCAGAAATCAACGGTTGTATCAGCACAGGTAAAGAAGTAAGTATACTAATAAGTTATTTGTGTATATTTGTGAGTGTCACAAAAAAGTGGATCATTTTACAGGTTGAGGATAGATTTTGTGCAGAATAAAGCCTATCTCCGAAAAATATTAACACATTGCCACTTCTCTGTAACCCATCCTGAAAATGTTTTTTGGTTACCTTGTAAAATAGACCTGCTGTGCTGTTTGGTCCCTTGCCACCACCATTTCTGGTCGTAGGGGGTCCTCCTACCTTTCCCATTGTGGTGACATCATTGTTATAGATTGCTCTTTCTGCTGAAAGGACTTTTCCAGTGGAGAGCCAGTTGAAAGTGCTGATGTTGTGCAAGCAATGTCATGGATACCCAAATAAGGACTCTAAACAGATAAAGAGAAGACTTGGGACTTTTTAAAAGAGCAAAAAGGATATTTAGGAATTTATTGGTAAACATGACATTTTACCATAGCCCTTTTTTCACATGTTCATTTTACATTTTTATTTCTCTTTAGGCTAATGTCTACCATGCCAGTACTGCAGATGGAGAAAGCAGAGCTATCAAAATTTACAAAACCTCAATTTTAATGTTTAAAGATCGTGATAAATATGTCAGTGGGGAATTCAGGTGAGTACAAAGTATGGCATTATCCCAGAACATACCTGCTTTAGATATGCAGTTTCAGGCTTTTGTGTACATCAGAACCTTACTGCCCTCATACACGTCTGTGGACATGCAAAAGCAGCCCAGTTCAGTTCCACATGTCAATGAAATTGATTAATCTCACGTACCTTAAACTATTAATAAAAATTAGCTGTCTTTGTATGTACAAACTTAAACCTAATAATATATACCAATACAATAAACCTGACTTGGGCAAACATCTAATATAGCAACAACAGTGCTATACAATAGTACAAGTGTTAGCCTTTAAATTATCTATTTGTTTCTTTGGGATAATTGTGAGCAATTCAGAAAATAAATAAATGAATGTAAAGACCCACTGCCACCTGAACACCTGAAATGTTCAATTAGACTTGGTTGAATTGCATGGTCAATGACACTTCTGATTAGGTTGTCACCAAGGATGGTGTCATACTGCTGGTAGAAATAAATGTGCACAATTCATGTCATTTGTGCACGTCCATCTTTACTCTGGTCATCAATCAAACAGATGTAAAAATGTATTAGTAGTTATAGGAATATTTGTGGAAATGAAAAGCAAGATTACATTAGTTTTTTTATTGGTAAATAAAAATTATATTTTTTTATTTGCAGTCTGTAATTCTCTTGGCTTTTTTCAGATTTCGACATGGATATTGCAAAGGGAATCCCCGAAAAATGGTTAAAACCTGGGCAGAAAAGGAAATGAGAAATTTAATCAGGTGAATTACTGAATCACACTACCTCATTCTGTCAGGAATGAGCATTTTCCCCCAGAATTAATGCATGGGGAAAATTGTGCAGTCTATGATATGAAAAGCGGATTCAAATAAATGTATGAATAATTGAATAACTATTTAAATAAATCATTTAATATCATATCATATATTGATTTTTTGAGTTTGGACCAAAGGAGACCTTTGATAATATAATATATATATTGAAGTCTAGATACTGATCAGGATGTGGAGTTGTTGAGGGGCATACTGGGGTGGACGACTTTGCATTGTGGGATTACATTTTTGAAGTACCAGGTATTTGAAGATAGACACTAGCTGGCAGAAGAAAACTAGGCAAAGGATTATTATTCTTTGTAGGACAACAAGTAAGAACACTAAAGAACAGTAATTTATTTTAAATGTGACTTGCTGTTTGCCACTAGGTCATGATGGCTCCTAAGCCTCATGCTTGTTTGCACAGTGTACAGACCGTACCATACCAATTCATGTGAAATTCTTCTATAATTAGAAACTTTTCTCTGACTTCACAACCACTTTTTATTTTGCTAAATAAAATGAAGTGACAATATAAATCATGTTAATTGTTTTCTTTTACCACTCAAGGTTAAACACTGCAGGAATTCCTTGTCCAGAGCCAATTTTGTTAAAGAGTCATGTCCTCGTGATGAGATTTATTGGGAAAAATGAGATGTGAGTAACTTCCCAAATTCCATTTTCAAAGGGAACTTTAAGAGGATTAAATTATTTGAGCTTGTAACAGTTAGTGGACTACATTTTATCACAGTTCATAACCCTTGTTAAGTACCTGCACATGTATATATTTATATTGCCATGCAGCAACTGATCTGAGTTCAAAGCTGTTGTTGGAATTGCTGTTTGGTTATTAGTTGTAGATCAAACAGACTCTTTTTTTAGGCATATTGCAATATGAGGTTTATTATAGGAGAAACATTTTAACAATATTTCTCTGTATTCTTTTAGCATTTACGCTTTCTCTGTTTTCACTATTGTTATTTTTCTATTGTAAGGCCGGCTCCTTTGCTGAAGAATGCCCAGTTATCCGATTCCAAAGCCCGAGAGATGTACTTGGATGTCATTCAGTATATGCGAAGAATGTACCAGGATGCACGGCTTGTGCATGCAGATCTCAGTGAATTTAATATGCTGTAGGTATTACATGTGGCCACATTCCATTTGTGATTTAGAATGAAAGACGTAGGTTGTGCAGTACCAAGGCATAAACAGAAGGAAGTTAAAGTATAGCTCTGTAGGAATTCCTACCAATGGAACTATGTCTTGTTAAAAAGATTTAACTTTCGTGTTAGCTGGAGTGGGTTCAGACTTTTCTACAGTGATCCTCTATGCATTCAGGCTGGTTATTCATACTATTTTAAACAGCCCTCTTGTACATTTATTGTATGGATGTACTTATGCAGTAAAGTCATGTGCAGTTGTGGAAAACAAGTATGTCACACATTGCTCACTGCTTTCTATGTGTAGCTCCAGATAGAACTTTTTAATGTCCTATTTCTGTTTTGGTTTTATTTTTGGTTATTCTGAAGTGTATTTAGATAAACTAATGATGTGTTTTTTCCTACTCCTTCCAAAAGCTATCATAATGGACAAGTTTATATAATTGATGTATCTCAGTCGGTGGAGCATGATCACCCACATGCTCTGGAATTTCTTCGTAAGGACTGTGCCAATATAAATGGTATGTTTTCAGATTTTCTTTACATCTTGATTTAACCTATGATTTTCAAATCTAGTCCTAACTTAAGGGTACATTCCACTCTAATTCTCGGCCTTGGCAGTCGAGAATGAATTGGAGCGCAAAGCTCTTGGGTGCTTCTTCTACGCATGCGCAGAAAGAGCCTTTTTATCTACTATTGTCACCTGATCTCGCGCTTGGGTAGTAGAATGACTGCGCCCGGAGCGCCGGATCCAGTACGAATGTCAGGACGACGCGGGACCAGACGCCGGACACCCCCCAGCTCCCAGTACTTGACCTAAGTTAGCTCATGGTGGGGTTATGGTTGGCCAGTGATTAATTTAATCACACATTTTTCAAAGGTACTGGTAATATTTATTATAAAATTGGGGTCTTTCTGGCATCATCACAATTTACAGTTTATGCTGAAAAGCTTAGGAGCCCACTGATTTTTCCTAAGGACCATGGCTAATCACAACTGCACTCTCTTGATTTTACTGTATAAACCCTGGTGTCTGTAGTACACAAGTTTGGCTGCAAATGTAGATGAACACTTTCTTTACTGGTGAAAAATCTAGATTTTGAATTCTGCAGACCAGACTTGATATATTATATATATATTTTTTGTATTTGGCAGATTTCTTCGTGAAGTACGATGTTGCAGTAATGACTGTACGAGAGCTGTTTGAGTTTATTACAGATCCATCCATTACTCAGGATAACCTGGATGCCTATTTAGAAAAGGTCATTTGTTCTTACATTATTGAAAACCTATCCGTGCACATTTAACTTGCATTGTTTTTCTTTTCTTTCTATAAATGATTTTATTTTTACATGTTCTGATTGCACATAATTTAAAATAATTATAAGAGGACATGTTGAGTTTAATGTTTACCCTAATTTTTATTATTACGGTATTACTCATTTACTTTACCGTATTTGCCTAATGTGCAGATTTTAGGATTATCCCTCTACTGCCTGTTTACTGGTATTATCATAATAGTCCTATTCATTGAGGGGAAAAAAGGGATTTACTACTTGTTACATGAGTAATCCTAATCATTAGGAGGGGGTCAGGTAAGGCATTGTACAGGCACCTAATAGTAAAATGCAGCTGTGCAGGTGCCTAAAATAATTCATGTCACATGATTCAGTAGGCATTTTGTGACATTTTTGGGCTGTTATGTAGAATATTACAGGGGTTCGTTCCTTTGTCTTCTGTCACTGCCCCCAAAGCAGCAAGCTTTATCTGCTTTGTCAACTTCTCTACACACTATTGCTAACTAACTTAAGTTTACTTGCCATTCAAATTCTCTATATGGGGATGGGAAAAGAGGGGTTATATGCATAGCTCAACCCTTACCTGGAGTGATGACAAAACTACATCAGCAGTGTAAATTTGAACTGCAGAAGTACTGTAACCCTACCAGTCACCTGATCAAGGAGAGCAAGCATAACTGACTAGTTGTTTAACAGAAATCGCTGCCTTGCCTTTACATTGAACACAACTTTCACAGAATTTCTGAGTTTTGCTGTATTCGGAATAACAAAACTGCAAATGCTAGTAAGGAAAATAATTGTCTTTACATTATTGTAGTCTTTATGTTTTTCTGGAGCTTAAATAGAACAAATTTAAACCAATATAATTGCTAAAATATATTTAAATTATATAAAAATTGTTTATAAATCTAGAACAGCAGTAGGCCCGCCGAAACAAGACCCCTGTGATATAAATGTTCTTCTGGCCCATACCCTATGTATTTTTATGGGTATGATTATGTCTTTTTTGACACCAGTGTTCATCCCACATATTCTTATAAGGTAATTTGAGCTCAAAGACTAATTAGTTTATTCTACACTAGAAATCTATGATACCAATATAACCAACTGCTATTAAATATTATTGTTTTGCATGTTCTAGGCTATGGAGATAGCAGCTCAAAGAACAGAAGAAGAAAGATCAAGTCAGGATAAGGTTGATGAAGAGGTAAGTACCTTGCAAATAACAAGGTTTTAAAGCCCATCTCCGGCCATATTTACCTCATCCTGAATGTTTTTTCTTTTCCAAGTTATATTTTCCTAAATCTGTCGTTCCTGTTATCCAGTTTCCTTGCTTCCCCACTCCTTTTGTAGAAGGGTTGTGGAGCTGATATTTTTCCCATAATAAATTGTATTTATAAAATGATATATACATTTTACTAGTTATCTAGTCCTGTGCAAAAAAAAAAAAATTAAACAGGAATCTGTATTTTACATGGGCATATAATTGAAATCAATATTCATTTCATTTATTGTGTGAACATTCTAAACTCTCCAGTAAATAGGCCTCTAGAACAGTGTTTTTCAACCAGGGTTCCTCCAGAGGTTGCTAGGGGTTGCTTGGGCAATAAGCAAATTCTAGTGACACTAATGATATTTTTGGCTATCAATAAGGGTTACATGGGATACTTTGGACTGGTAATATGAAAAGTATCCAGCAATGAAGAAGGCATTCTGCCCAACGACCACCATGCCAATGAACTGTGAGCACTGAATATAAGAAATACAGCAGGGGTTTTTCTAAAGGGTTCCACAATGTTAAAAAGTCCAAGAAAGGCTGCTCTAGATTTTTGCAAAAGCAGTCACAAATTCAAAGCTATTTGACAGCCTTGAATGTACTCCAAAGCAGACTCCAAAGCATAAAAGTTCTCTGTCTAAAATTTGTTTTGAACAAAAAAATATTAATTTTCAGTGTAAAAAATAAAACCCTTGCTATGCACCTTTTTTTGATGTGTTAGAAATAGTAGTTTAGCCCTAGACTAAAATAGAGTTTAGTCTTAAATGGTCTGCTGTTATGAAAAACATGTTATGAAGCCATTAGATTGAGATACCTAAACTCAAGGTCTATTCCTCCAAGTAGTAGTAACCCCATAAACAACTATAGAAGCGGAGTGTACTTTATATCCAAAGGTAGACCTGGCACTTCTCCAAGTAGTGTGTGCCACTTGGATGATGTGTCAGGTCTACCAGAGCTGCACACACAGCAGGCTACAATAGGTATATTTGTCTAATGCTGCATCTCAGATAGGGAATGACATACTTTCTCTGTAAGTGGGTAAAATGTTATTATGTTATTCAAATGTACAAATGTTATTCTTGTTGACAATTGGCTGTGCATGATTGCACGTCATTTCAAGTGTCATGTAGCTGCATTGTGTTAAAGTTAATTTTGCTGTGTGACTCTCAGTGCAAATATAATACATGGTCCAAGTTATAATTAACTTCGTTTGACTTCATGAATGTGACACTCCTAATTTCCACCAAAAAATCTGCATCAGTAGGTTTATCACATAAAAATGTACTGTTGAATTAAATGTGTATCTATTTAGGCCTTGTGATTCATCACAACTTTTAATTTGTAGGTGTTTAAGAAGGCATATATTCCTCGTACTCTGAATGAGGTGAAAAACTATGAACGGGATGTTGACACAATGCAGAAGTTAAAAGAAGAAGACCTGTCACTGAACACCCAACATGATAATGTGAGTAACATACCCTAGTGTAGCTGATCTGCAGTTTTGTAGGCAGATTAAATAAAAAAAATCATTTTTTATTATAGGTTTTATATAGCAATGATTATATGATGTGATATGGAACCCTGGATGGACAAAGCAACAGGGTAATTTAAATGACAGCCCACTTTGCTGTCATTTGATAAAAAACTCAGTATAAGTTCCATGTCACTATATATATATATATATTTTTTTTTTTTTTTGTTAAACTAGTGTATTCTTTCTTTTTAAGCTGTTACTGTATCTGGCAATTAAAGAAGCATTTACACATTTGCACACTGATAATCTGATAGCCTTGTTTCTGAATGAAGCCTGCATGCAATCGCCATCATAGTTGACATGAGCAGGAGCACCTCTGACTAGTTCCAAAACATTCATTAGGATCAGAACTTTTCATGGTATCCAGTTTGACAGCTAGCAGTCATGTTGAATCATAGCTGTCAAAAAGCAAACAAAGAATATTTTATATACTACTTTAAAATTATAGAGGATGGAGTTCACCTTGAAGCAATCCTGTGCATTTGGCCATGGAGGATTCCCTACAGGGGATTAAGCTCTCGCTCTTTGCCTCCATGTATCTGTGCACTTATTTTGTGGGTTTACCTTACTGCTGGTTAATAGAATATCTGTAATAATCCTCTGAAATTCATTAAACTGAAAAATAAAAAAGACCATGTAATGGCCACATAAATTTCCAGTAGCGAGAAGCAAGTTTAAAAGATTAGGCTTTATTTTTTTTCATTTGTAGATTCTCTATCAGACTGTCACTGGACTAAGGAAGGACTTGTCAGGTGCTGAAATGGTAAGAAAATTATTTTATTGAAATTTATTTACACTTTGCTGCTCTGTTAGGTAAGCTATCGCTAAAGCACACCAGATTTCTTTGGCTCCATTAGTATGGAGTAATGTTTGTTTTTGTATATTGATATTAAGACAGACATGATCACATTGCTAAAACTGTTGATATTGCTTTTTTTGCATCAATGCCAAGATAGAGTAATATCATTTTAACAAATAATGTCATAACATAGTAATAGTTCTTTCATTATATATTTAGCATTTTATATTTTTTCCTGTTGTCGCTCCATGTTCATTGGCCTAGTTGCTGAATGCAATTATGGTATATATTAAGCCAATTGCTGAAATTTTAATTTCTATTACAGGCAAAAACACCAATGTAGTCTACTCATATTGTAATATCTTATGCCCATCATGTTGTGTAATGCAGATATTTTATTTTACAAAAAAAACCCCAAAACATTATTTTATTTGGCAACAGTTATCTTGAAAGCAAAAATGTTAAATATTCAAAGTTTTCTTTTGAAAAGTATTGTTGGTATAAGAAATAATAGTAAAAATAAATATGGTATTTGAATTTTGATCAGTATAAGTGTCATGTAAAACATTTGAATGTTCCTATTATCCTTGTGCAGATACCAGCTCTGCTGCAGAACTCTGATCATGAGCAGCAGGACGACTCAGATACTGATGGTGCCAGTGGAGATGACTCTGCTTCAGACTCTGAAGAAGAAGTTCACCCAAAAGATCAGCCCCCAAACCCAGAAATGGATAAGAAAGTGAGTGGTGATGATATTTTTCCTATGATAAAGCTGATTAAAATTTTAAATGATTTTGTGACTGGCATTATTGGAGCCCAGAAATTGCATTAGTGCATTCAACCATGATGTTCTGGCTTCAAGACTCCTTGGATTATCTTTGCTAAAAGATAAAAACAAAATAAAAGCAAAAAATAATTTTTAACTCTTTTTCATAGATGGCAGCAAATGACAAACTATCTAGTATTATACTTCAGTACTACTTTGAATTGTACAATAGTACTATTTGCTTCAAATAAGCACAAAAGATGATTGCCGCCCCCCCTCATAGCTGCTGAAACATCCACTTTGTTCATTTTATTTTGTTTTACACTCCCACATTAGGCCTCGCCTTTCTTAATCTTGTTTGTGTGAATTCCTACAATGCTCCCTGTGGCTTTCAAATGCCCTACGTCCAGTTCATTATTTCATGCCCTTTTTAATAGGAAAGGAAAAAGCTGGTCAAAGAAGCACAGAGGGAAAAGAGGAAAAGCAAGATCCCAAAACACGTGAAGAAAAGAAAAGAGAAGACTGCAAAGATGAAGAAAGGCAAATAATGTACAGCAAAGACTCTGAAGAATACTTGCTGTTTAACTATTCCATCTTACAGATGAGCTGGCAACATTGCACTGTGTGTATTGACACACAACGTATAAAATTCTCATAGACAATTAGACTATTGTAATCTATTCTATAATTCAAGAACCACCCTGATGTCTATGTGACATATTGTATTGGACTTCATATCACCTTCATTGAAAAACAGGCTGACCAAATTGGACAATAACGGATTTACCTGATCATTATTTGTTACTTATGTACCTAAAGATTTGTTCGGTGTCATTTTCTACATGATCTTTCCTTTCCTAATGTCAGTGACCATTTTCTGTTGTTGGCTAGCTCTTTAGACATAAAAGTATCTACAGGAAATGGAAAAGATCAAACCGGCAATGGTGACTGAACCCAAGGTTAAAAACTACTAATGTGTAAACCATGAGTTAGAGTAACATTCTGTATCATGTTTAAAATAAATTTACATACAGTCAAGTATTTAAAAGTAAATATTTCTAAGAAATTGTCATATCCTAAAATATTTTAGTTATATGGACGTTAAACAGTTATTTGCAGATAAGAAAATGAGCTGATATAAAAAGTTTGAACAATTTGCAAACCCGTTTATTAATAGCTAATTTTTCTTCTTGTGGTCCAGTGCAGAGTTACAGTTAGGTCCATAAATATTTGGACAGAGACAACTTTTTTCTAATTTTGGTTCTGTACATTACCACAATGTAGCTCTCCATGCAGGTGAAACAAGCCATCCTTAAGCTGCAAAAACAGAAAAATCCCTTTGGAGAAATTGCTACAATATTAGGAGTGGCAAAATCCACAGTTTGGTGCATCATGAGAAAGAAACAAAGCACTGGTGAACTCAGCAACGCCAAAAGACCTGAACGTCCACAGAAGACTACAGTGGTGGATGATCACAGAATCATTTCCATGGTGAAGAGAAACCCTTTCACAACAACAAAGTGAACAACACTCTCCAGGAAGTAGGCCTATCGATATCCAAGTCTATCATAAAGAGAAGACTGCATGAAAGTAAATACAGAGGGTGCACTACAAGGTGCAAGCCACTCATAAGCCTCAAGAATTGGACTTTGCTCAAAAACTTCTAAAAAAGCCAGCACAGTTCTGGAAAAACATTCTTTGGATAGATTAAACCAAGATAAACCTTTACCAGAATGATAGCAAGAAAAAAGTATGGAGAAGGCATGGAACAGCTCATGATCCAAAGCATAGCACATCATCCGTAAAACATGGCGGAGGCAGTGTGATGGC
The DNA here is from genome assembly GCF_032062135.1 of Pyxicephalus adspersus. Lineage (NCBI taxonomy): Eukaryota > Metazoa > Chordata > Amphibia > Anura > Pyxicephalidae > Pyxicephalus > Pyxicephalus adspersus. The sequence goes on along the minus strand of NC_092862.1, from coordinate 63,584,622 downwards.
TTGGGCGTGCATGGCTGCCAGTGGCACTGGGACACTAATGTTTATCCATGATGTGACACAGGACAGAAGCAGCCGAATGAATTCTGAGGTGTTCAGAGACATACTGTCTGCTCAAATCCAGCTAAATGCAGTCACATTGATTGGGAGGCATTTCATATTACAGATGGACAATGACCCAAAACATACAGCCAAAGCAACCCAGAAGTTTATTAAAGCAAAGAAGTGCAATATTCTTGAATGGCCAAGTCAGTCACCTGATCTGAACCCAACTGAGCATGCATTTCACTTGTTGAAGACTAAACTTCGGACAGAAAGGCCCACAAACAAACAGCAACTGAAAGCCGCTGCAGTAAGGCCTAGCAGAGCATTAAAAAGGAGGAAACCCAGCATCTGGTGATGTCCATGAGTTCAGAACTACAGGCTGTCATTGCCAGCAAAGGGTTTTCAACCAAGTATTAGAAATGAACATTTTATTTTCAGCTTTTTAATTTGTCCAATTACTTTTGAGCTGAGTTTCATTTAAAATTAATTGTGGTAATGTACAGAACTAAAATTAGAAAAAAGTTGTCTCTGTCCAAATTATTATGGACCTAGCTGTATGTTGTGTAGATATCCAAGAAGATACGACAGGAAAGAAAATCATCCCTAAGATCAATTCTTTCCCTTTCTCTACCGCTCTCTTCCTACTTCCTCATAGGCAGGGGTCAAGTTAATTGAAAATGGCAAAACAAAATAATCTGTAGTCACAGATATATACATACTGAATTCTTGGCAGATTACAAGTTTTTTTCTGTGAATTTCACATTTGGTAAAGTCTTCTGTATGGTCTGTAATACAATCTATCAAAGTAAAGGACCAATAGATATGCTTGTGAGGTACAAGGGAAAATAGCCAACTGGACATCCTGACTTGTGTGAAAGGTAACATTATTCAACAAATGCATAATTTCTGCATGCTATGTTTATGATAGCTTTATAGATGTAAACACTCATTATATATCTGACCATACAAGTCAAACAATCTGAAAAGGCGAAAGACCTAATTGTGTGGTGCATCATTCACCAACAGTATAAAAAAATGTACTACTGCCAAAGAGTAAGGCTGGCTCTAATCAAAAGGTCTTCAGAAAAGCCTGGCTACTGCATTTTTAATTGAGACTACTGTGCCCTATGTATTACCTAAATTTAGTGGCTACAATTCACTGATATAATTAATAAAGCACATTGGTTAGGGCTAACTACTAAAATAGATAACATGTTGCTTTACCTTCCATTTTAGCACCATTTCTAAATGTTAAAAACGTTGGATAAGAAGAGAATGATGTCAGTATATGTACTTTTTATTATATTCTCATTTGCCTTTATTGCTACTCACACACACAAGAAAAAAAAAGCTGCTCATTTTTCTGGAAATTATTATGAATCATGGCCTTTTTGATGTAGGTCAAAGTTAGAATTATGATCAAAAGCCATGATATATTCTCTCATATTTAGTTATGCTCTTTTAACAACTCAGAAATCCTTATTTGTTGTGCTTGTTAAACCAAGCAACTCCAGACTATGGATTTATAACTTGTTCATGAAAAGAAAGAGGCTAAAACAGCTATTTCATTTAGTCTACAAAAATCTTACATTTTACAAATTAAATCAGAGGATTATGAATTCTACACTTTGTAACATTGCTCAAAAGATACATTTAATATTGGGTCATCACTGACAAAATAGTAATGATATAACAACTTGTGGTAAATATATATATATATATATATATATATATATATATATTAATATAAAATTATCCAAACAAACTAATGACTACTACAAGTCAATTGCACTGAGCTTCTTTCACAAAAATGTTTACATGAACATATTTTTGCTTATCTGTAGACAAAGGAAATGTGTAAAATGTTAGTTCTGTTTGCTTTTTATTTTACTTGCAAATATGTCAGTTTGAATGCAGACTGATCACACCAGCTTTATATGCCAATGCAAGTATCAGTCTGTTAACATGCTTAGCACCTATGTTTTTTTTTTTCAACCTGAACAACATTCTTTTGTAGTCAAGCACTGGGGTGAGTCTTTAGCCCTGATTTGTCAAAACATTTAGATTTCTTTATACTCGGGCAGAATAATGTGACCAAGCTCCAATTAATGTGTTTTATAATGAGATTGAGGACATTGCAGATTTGCAAGCATTACCATAGATTAGTGATTTCATTATTCCATTATGTTGATAGTTACCACTGTTTAGGCTTCAATATTGGAATTTTTTGAGACAAATTGCTAAAAGCTAATTGATCAATTGCCTTTATATGCATAAGTATATATAATATATAAATATATAATTATATATATATATATATATATATATATATATATATATATATACACACATGTGTATATGTGTTTACATTACGCTAAAATTTTTCCGGTGTAGAACAGCACACAATAAATTCAACCACGATTATTTAACAAAAATGAAGCCAAAAAACGAAATTCTTGTGTGAAAAAAAAAGTACACCATATGATTTATTAGCTTGCAGAACCACCTTCAGCAGCAATAAGTAATCATATTCTGTATTGCTTTATCAGTCTCTCACATTGTTGTGGAGGAATTTTGACCCACTCGTCTTTACAACATTGCTTCAGCTTATTGAGGCTTGTGAGCGTATATTGTTGTCTTTCCCACTTGACATTGGGTTAACACAAACCTAAAGTATCCAGACCAGCAAATTGCCAAAACTTCTGCTTTTTTTTAGGTGGTCACCACTTGCTGATGATAAATTAATCAAGTTCATTTGACTAGTAGCACTGGGCTGCTACTTATCCTAATTCCTATGGAAATGGTAAGGGTGTACTTACGTTGACTTGGGAGAACCTGGGTGATCCAGAACATCTGGAATGGATTTCCTAAAAAACATTTGCTATTAGCTGGCAATTGCTTTAAACATTAGCCCAGATCCATTCCAGGTTTGCTGGATCAACCAGGTTCTGCCATGGTACTCTATCTTTTCCAGTCTTGGAGAGCTAATGGTCAGCATTTGCAGTCTTTGTGTTTCTCAAAAGAAACAATTACTGTAAATGTAATAAAAAAAAGGCAAATGATAAAAAGAGAAAGCATGAAGGTAAGAAATAAAGCCAGAAAAGAGAGGAAGGTGGTATAAAGGAAGTGTGCTCCCCCACTTTTCTAGTCCAAAGATATAGGTGAATGTCAGAATTATACAAAAATGATTAGAGGTTACAGTATTGCAAGCACATATAAACAAACAAGTTACAACCCCAACATTTAATTAGCTTAAATGTTTTCCATAATTGTTGCTGGAAGAAATAAATGTGTGATCTGTGGAAGATTTACAGTCATAAGCCCAAACATGTTCATGTAAATTGAAACAATTTGGTTTGTTGCGAAAATAAATGTATGTTAATTACCTAATAGAATTATTTACCTAAGTTTTCTAAAAAATAAATCTGTTGGCTATTTTAAACCTAGAGATGTCCTGCCTGAGATGAGGACACCACAAGTTGCCTGCTATTACTTTAGATAGCCAGAACATCTTCTGTTATGACCAGGGTCAAATTTCTTACTAGACTAACTAGGCCAGGGGTGTCAAACTCAGGAATGCGGGCCAAATGCGGCCCGCACTGTAATATAATATATATAATATATAATATTACATAATATAATATTATATTATATATATTATATATAATATATATAATATAATATATTTGGCCCGCGAGAAAATACCAAACGTCTACAAGAGCTGGCCCACCAGTAGACCGTGCATGCACCGCTAATACTACAAATCTCAGAATGCTCCTCTGTTAGCATTCATTAGTGACATTTCTCAATTGTACATATTTTTTCAATAAGTATCAAGGTTAGATAAATATATATATAAACAAATATCAAGGACTTTGTTCAAATTTTTTTATTTTGGCCCACTGTGTATTTGACTTTGACACCCATGACCTAGGTCATTGCCTGGGGTGGCACCTAGCATCTCAGTCAGGCTTCAAAATGTCCACTGGGGAACCCGCAGGTCCCATCACCAGTGCTCTAATTTTAGTGGCAACACCAGCTGTCATTCATTGCCTGCAAGAAGAGTGCTGATCAGCTGAGAGGTAGAATGGAAATAAAGGAAACAGAAAAAATGAAAAAGATGAGTTAAAACAATACCTTGTAATATGGAATAATCTGTTTCTGGTGTGAAAAGAACCACTCCTGAGGGGGCAATAATAATACCCCTGACACCGCTCTTAGCGGGTCATTTACAGGTACTGACACCGTTCCTGGAAAGGGTGGTAACGCTGCTACTGACACTACTTCTCCTGGGGGTTAATATAGCTGCCATCGACACTCACTGCTCCTGGGTGGGGGGTTAATATTGCTGTTTAGATTATTGAAAAATACTATATTTTATTCAGTGTTTACATTTTACTAATGCATTATTTTTAATTTCCTTTACTTCTAGTGGTAAATGTAGTCCAATATAATTATTCCTGAATTTGTATGAGGAACAGTAAACATGATGTTTACATGTGGTATGTGTAGTATACATTCTGTGACGTGGGGGACACAAGGTAGACGGCCTAGGGGAGTTAAAAATGTGAATCATGACTGCTCATGACTTTGTCCTTAGATTTGTCCTTGAGCTCTTCTGTTGGGTACCTAGTTGACTGATTGTCAAGTATAGGCATCAATATCAGGAATGGACTGCTCTTGCTCTAGCCCTCAGATACCCTTTGTAACTGTACATGACCTTTTGCTTTGTCCCTGCCCTGGTCTCCTTCTGTAATTTGGCCTTCATTCTTTTCATCATCTGCTCTTCTTCCATTCTAGTTGCTCTTTCATCAGTCCTCTCCCTTCTCAAAGGTCATATTTTGTGCACAAATTTTGTGTCCAGGGTGCAACCGAGAGCTGGAACAGCTATACTAGGCTTTATGAGACTGAAAGGGGACTGAAGTTTAGGTGAAGCATGCAATATTAGATTGGGGTAGTAATGCTTAAACACGCAACACAAAACATAGTGTTTGGGAGAGGTACCGTTACAGCCAAGTCTTGCAAAACTATGTAGTAATATTTAAAGAATAAATTGAGTTTTGTAATGTTATACATTTTGAGCAGCATGTGAAAAGTATAATAGTCTTTTATATATGAGAAACATGTGGGAACCAGACACTGAAAAGGCTGGAGTGAGAGACAGCCATGACTCAAGAGGGACTCACAAAAGTGGTAACTGGTATATTTGTGTGTTAGTGTCTGTGTGTGTGATGGTGTGTATGTATGTGATTGTGTGGATGTAAGATAGTGTGTAAATGTATGTTCTGTATGTATTTGTATGCAGGACTGGTCTTTGGTGTGTGAGCTCTGCATAACATACTACTGGCTTCTGCACAATCACTTACTAACTCCTGACCTCTGCACTCTGCTTTACACACTACGGACTTCTGCATTATACGTTATGTCTTACTGACCCTTTTTTTTTTACATACTACTGACTTTTGCACTTAGTTACATATGACTGACTTCTGCTTTTTACATTACATACTGCTGATGCCTGAGTGCTGGATACTGACCACTGACCCCCGCACTCTTTATTATATACTACTGGTGACTGATAATACCAGGGCATCACAGTGCTGTAATAAAAGTGATCCCTAACCCTCTTCTGTATTATATTTTTAGTCTATAACTGTCTCTGGAAGCAGGTCTTCAATAATTCCAAGAGCCTCTGACCATCTCTTGCAGTATGCCTGTAATCTCTGACAACCTCCTGCTGAATGTTTGCAGTTCTCAATACTTTTACTGTAGCCTATCCCTGTTCTTGACACGTTTTGCTTTCAAGCTTCATCAGAACACAGCAAAGGGATTTCTCCTAATATTTTCTACAAAAATATATACAATTTATTTATAATAACTACAAAATCCACACCTATTTATAAACAGAGATGCCACTCACCAGCTTCTTTCTTTTATGTGATTGAACACAAAGGGTAAAGCAAGGATGGGTCACTTTGGAAGGAAAGAGTGTATATATTACACACAAAAAACACACACTCTTATCAATCACAAAGTAATGATAATTGTGAGAAAAGGTATATCACTTATCAAAACTCAATACCATCTCTTTAAGAGGATGTCAAAGGTTTCTCTGCCAGAGTTTATTAGGAAAGAAACCGTGGCATAAACTGCATCATCTAAAGAGGAATATACATATATATCACTAAATACATGAAATATATTACCATTTATGCAAATACTATTTACCTAATGTGCATCATATCCTCTTCCATGTTTAAATACAATTTCCAACTTTATTACATCAACTATAAAATCAAATATATGTTGTCATTTTCCCTCAACTTTTTTTTATTCCAAATGTATTTAATTAAATTGTGTCTCATAGATTGTCTTATTATTCACAATACAAACATTAGTAATTCAAAACTTACTGTGTTTGTATACAATATTTAGTGTTACCCTAACATGTCCTGTCATATTTATAATTTTAATCATGCATTAGATTAGTGCCCATTATATATCCTCCTTAAAAACATATTGAGTTTAAAGTATCAAATTATATCGAAGTAAATTCTCTTTCTATATCATTACATATTGCATTTTATATCCTCCCTATTATCTCTTATCATTGAATAATAATATGGCACTTACCATACTCCTGTATGTTATTTTTCTCTTTCTGTTTTCTCCTTTCCCCACCTTTTTTGGTCCTTAACCTCCCTGACGGTAATCCTTTGTGGCTCGAGGGTTATTTTCAGTACCAAAAGCGGTAACCCTGAGCACCCTCGGGGTGTAATTGCCAGGGAGTTTAAAAAGCTTACCTGTTAAGCGGTGCCCGGCGTCTGCGTCCCTGGATTGTGAACATTGGGGATGCAAGCCTGAGGCTGGGAGGCGGGACCAGGTGGGAAATTTAAAATAAGTATTATTAAATGTACCGCTTTTACATTTAAAAAGTATGCTTAGCCTCCCCGCCAGGGAGGTTAATGGTGTTTAGGCTTTAATTAATCTCTTTATTTATCCTTTACTCTGCACCTTATGTGCTTTTTGGGACCACTTATGGCATGCTTTCTTGTTTGCTGGGTGAATAGTGGGATCAGGCGGAAGTGAGCGTATCAAACAACCTTTGATTCACTGACCCAGGAAAGGGGCACCTGTGAAATTTACCTTCACCTGAGACCAATGACGCTAATGCAAAGCTCTCTATAATACCTACCTTGCATACAGTGTGGGACTGACCTGGATTTTAACATCACCTTGGTGCTTTGGATATATGTTTGTTTGCTTTGTTGTTCTGCTATCAAATCCTCTGAAAAAGCGGCTACTACCACAAAAAACCTGATCGCTTTGTATTATATTTGTGCACAAATTGTGAGTTAAAGCTATGTGATGGTCATTTTATTTATTGTATGTTGTATATGTTTTTAGAAGTACATGTTTGAAATGAAATTTCTATTTTTTTTATATAGGTATGCCAGTAACTTTTCCTCCTTAGGTCTACTTTTGGGAAGTAGGAGTATTATTTTCCGGAAAAGGGGGGGGGGGGGTAAAATAGAGGGATGGGGGAGAGAAAGTAGGGATGAAAGGAAGGATAGGGAATATGGGAGCAAGCAGGAGGACCTTTCATTAAAATAATACATGGTGACCCTGTTATGATGGTGCTTGTTCAGATAACCGGGGAAGGGGGAGGAGGGGTGGAGGAAAAGATAAGGGATTGGTAAAAAGTATTTGCATTTGTTTTAGGTAAAATGCATATTGGGTGATAAATATTTATATTCCTCTTTAGGTGATGCAGTTTATGCTTCAGTTTCTTTCTTAATAAAATCTGAGAAACATTTGACTATCTTAAAGAGATGGTATTGAGTTTTGATAAGTGATATTCCTTTCCTTACAATTATAACTGATTGATAAGAAGGTGTGTTTGTGATGTCTATTTTGCATTCACTAGCACATAGAAAACATACTGGTGTGAGAATGAAATGATTTGTGGCAGTATAACATACAGAAGAATGTAAATTACATGTTAAGCAACCTCTTACAGTGACTAAGAAAATGAATTAGGCTTTATGAGAACAATTCCCATTTGTTCATAAAGACCTGAGGTCTTTTTATCCAGAATACCAGCCGACAAGTTAGTCATCAGCGCTGCAGCAGGCTGTATAGACAAACTTGCTTACATTTTTAATTTAGATGGACATTTAGGTGTGGTAATCACCTTGGCTAGAAAGCATGTAAAACCGGCTTTGTTGTAGCATGGGTGTGACTGGAATGGATTCACAGTGATACCATGCTTGAAGAATTTTTTATCAGGGTTGACTCCTGGGGAGAAATCCCCATGATACATAAGTTGGTTCTGTACTGGCTTCTATGCTGCCACACCTGGGTGTGGAGAAGGCAGGGAAGCAAAGGTTTTGTCTGAAACACAGATAGCATGGTAATCCTGACACTTACATAAACAGTATTGTCCAAACATTCTGTATTTGTTAGATTGGTATATATGCTAACTTTTCTCTTCAGAAATATTTTTCAACTATTGGTATGCAGAGAGGGGGCCTGATGTAATAAATTGGATTTACATTTTTTGGCAAGGTTCATTTTAAACCTAATTTCCTTACATACCACTCCTGCACATCAGCACAGTGAGTTATTAGCCAACACTATAATCTGCAAGCATCAAACATCTTACATAATAATCTTTATATGTGCACACAACCAACAGCCACAAATGAACATTTCTAAACAAAGACTGTACTAATCAAAATTTCCGTCATAGGTGGGAATTAATTGTTGTATAAAGTTAATCTAAAACCTCATTGTTTTCTGCATATTTTAATATACAAGAATAGAGTGTGTAATCTCTTGTTTTTAAAGAAGTCTTTTTACCTAATTTAGGTTTGTACCTTGCAGGAGCAGGCTAAGGGGATTAGGAAGTATAGTGTGGGCAGGTTACTGTACAAAAGATAAGCAAGCTACAGCAGTAAGCACAGTTAGCAGGAATATACATTCTACAAATATTTGTCCCAGGGAATAGGAAAGCCTCCTAGAAACACTTGGGAACTGGGCTAAAAGAGATGCAGTCGCAATGCTCCTCTGGAGTTAATGATAATTTGTCTGGGTAGCAGATGACCTTTCCTGTACCCTTGATAAAGAAATAGGTTTTCAATATAAAAAAAAAGCAAAATTAATATTTCTATGATTAAAGGATTCACAATCTTCTTTTTTTTAATGTACACATGCATAATAATCTAATTTTTAATATAATGTAATGCATGCATAGCTCAATATATGATCCTAACATGGCCAACTGCTAGAAATGAACAAACATTACAGTCCACACAAATTAAGAGGTCTGAAGATTCTGAACCCGGAAGAGGAGCAGGCAAAGATGTGTGGCATAGTGTGTGCATAAAATTAGCTGCAAACAAAAGGGAGAAGCATCCCTGCCTATTCACAAGTTTTATATTACCATGGAAAGTTTGTGTCCAACTTCTTTTGGCTAAATTCTGTGAAATTATAATATACTTCAAACATGCAGTTTGAAAAACAGGGAGTTTTTCTCTTCTAAATCTTAACAATATTTAACAAAACCTCAGAAAAATACCAAAATATACTGTATATGGGCTCCACATGAGCTTGCTTCCTCTCGACACGTTTCGCGGCTAATAATGCTGCTTTTTAAGAGTATTTTTCTAAAAATAAAAGACAAAAGTGTCTAAGAACCATATATATGCACATATATGTAATCAATCTAAATCTTATGATAAACAATGTATATCTCGATAGCATTACATGTGCTGTTACCTGCATGTGTAGATCAACCACACCAAAAAAAACAGCCAAGAATTCTGATGTTAGTTTTACAGCATATATATGGAACCAATACTATTCCGAATTGCTCCAGCAGTGGGAGGGGAAGTATCTGGAATGCTAAAAAAGAATTTATACATACAGCTTATCATAATGAATTCTTAGATGTATAGAATCTATATAGGTGGATTACTTGCCAGAACCTCCGTCTTTGTAATAATAATGATGTTTGCAAAAATTCCAGTTTTTCAAACAGCATGTTTGAAGTATTGGATGATATGGAATAGTTTAGAGATGGGGACATATAGGTCTATGAATTATATGAAATATATGAATTTTATCGAATTCTGGGAAACCAAGATTTTGATGGTGATACTGGATAAACAATAAACAAGTCTTGAAATCTGGAAGATTCCTTCATGAAAAAGGACCACACATTTTTGAACCACACCCTTGACACAAATATGTGCCAAGAATTCCATGTGCCAACAACTGCCGAGAACAAATCTTTGTCTTTGCAAAGAACTTGTTAATCTTGGAAAACCAAATGTTTAGAGCTTTCAAACACAACAAATTGGACTTAATGCTCATCATGTGGTCAATATAGGATGCCAGTGTGTTTGTCTAATTATATCAGTATGGGCTTGCCCCAATGACTTTCTAACACCAGAGCCAGTTAGGCCAATGTTACTACTCATTTCATGGGTCACAATACTGAGTTTATCAAAAAACTTTAACTGTTTTAAAGTTGAAAGAAATAATTCCCTCTGCAGAAGGATAATACACATAGGATAGAAAATTGGAAGGTCCAAAATAATCAAACAATATACTCCTTTTTTACCTAAAATATGGAACTTTAATTAAAGGTGCATTGGACAGGCCAAACACCCTTTACCTTCCAAATCCCATTTAAATCAGACCTAAACTAAAAACTTTACCTAAGATAAAAGGATAGACAACCGTTTTATACAAGGTAAAAACTACCTTCTTTTTTTGGCGGGGGTGGGTTTAAAGATTGTGGTTCATTAATAATGAATAATTAATTAACGCTAATAACCCTACTCTGCAATACCTGTGATCACATTGAAGCTGGGGCAGGAATTTTGGAATTTTAACTGTAACCTTGCTTGATAGATAAAGTCTTTTTGGCTATTGTTTGTCTACAGTTTTACTTTTGGAACCTGAGGTCATTAAAATGATAGGTATATATGACAGATCCCAGTGCTATTATTCTGGAGATGGTTTGCAGTATGAATATTTAAAGCTAGGAATTGTTTTGCATAAAAAGAAATGATGGAAAATATTTTGAGCCGCAAGATCTAATCACATTACAGTATATCAATAATTCAGTGCAAACAATAAAAATGTCTAATTGTTTATTGTTGGACAAAAGATCATTCTGGACATGTTTGTTTAGTTGTTAAAGTGTCCCTATTGTCTAATTTTATGTTACAAAATATCATTAATATATAATTACTTTTCTGTCCTACAAGCCTATATTTCACAAGACACAAATAATGAAGGCAATCTGGCTTTTAATCAACATTTATTGCAAAGGTTTTCAACATTTTGTAATAATTTAGTTTACTGGTTCATTAAATTGAGTTATATAGGGAACACTTTAAGTGATATAAATTAATATACTAATACCATTGGACATTGCAGATGACTGAAATATTGTTTTATCTGTCCAGATCACAGGATACTCATGGTGCCAGAAAAATTCAACCGAGACTGGTTAGTAACATAAGTAACAAAGTAATTGGTCAACCTACAGATATATTATCATATCCTAATCAAATAAATAGATTTATTTACTGACATTATATGATTTTCATTTTCTTGGGGTTCTATTTATAAAACAGGGAATCTGACATTCCCTCAAACATTCCCTGTGTTTTTTTTACAGGCATGTCAGATTCATTATTTTATAAATAGAGCCCTTATTGTATAACTTAACAATTTTTAAAGATGATGATGCCTGTATAGCTCAGATTTTATCAGTACAGGTAGTCCCTGGGTTACATACGAGTAGTAGGAACCGGTAATTAATTTTAATAAATGCAATTAGGACAGATGTTTGTCTCAACATATTATTAGGCGGCGTGGTGTCAGTTACTGTATAAAATCCTCACTGTGAGTTAATCACAAACAAAACAAAAAAAATTCTTTATGAAGCCTAGACCTTCATTAACTTCTGGAGCAAGCTGTGCTTTGATATGCAAAAAGAAGAAACTGCAGAGTTTGTCTTGGGCATTAGAGTTATAAAAGGTTGCAGAACAGCTCAGCCCTTAAGATCACCCACAACCTCAGCTGTGTTTAGCAAAAGAATTTTTCTGCAAGTCATGAAAAACACCCCTCTCCCCATCCAGCCTTCATCCTGAGGAAGCCCTGTTTGTATTTAGGAGTGGTCCGTATGTCGGATGTTCTTAACTCCGGGACTACCTGTATTTGTTTAAATCTGTTTGTTTTGTATTTCTGTTAAAGTTACAGTTACATATTTGGAATCCACATATTCCACCCATGGTGCCTTACTGATGGGTTCTGCAATAATCACTCAGATGACGATGCATTTCCTGCTATCTACTTTGGTATTTTAATCCAATTTATCTAATTTATTTGGAGAGCCTAATGACTTGAGTGTGCAGGTATTCTAGGCCTGAAGTGCATACAAGTGTACGTTACTTCACTCACTCATATTTTAGTAAATATAAGATTATCGTTTACCTAAACCCTTACAAAACCCTTTAATAAATCAAATTATTAACCTATTAATGGACACTTTGTAAATACTGTGAATGTTAACCCCAAAATAAGGAACATGTGTTTGTGTATTTATATTTTTAGATAGTTAACTAGGTTTTCTGTAAAATACCCGGTGATCCTACCAGTTTCCTGGTTTCCTTTTTTATTCTGTTCATACAAGCATGGAAATACAACCATGCTGTTGTGGTCAATTTGCATCCCTGAGTTCCATATTTAGGATACAGGATGAGGAATGGCATGCTTGGATGTACCATATTAAGATTTCCTCCATGCCAAGCTGTAGTGTGTGGATTAACAGCATCTCCTAACAGAAGACTCACTATCATAACTCCAGCTACTCCTGCGCTATTGGTGAAGAAACATTCCTAGTGGCAATATTTATTCAATAGGGGAAAAGGGAGCTGTATATAGGAAGCGGTATTATAGAGAGTGTCTAGTGATAATAAATGAGATGATGTGCCGGATCTAAGCCAGTGTATAACTAGTTGTCTGCAAACTCTATGAACAATAGCAGATAACTGTAATAGCAGAGTAACAAAAGAATACAGACAGGCGTGTCTTTACATTGTAACAGCCCACATGTCCCACAAGGGGGCATTGCTTCTTCAACAATGGTGAAAACTTTACCCACAGCCACAAATATCTCTAAACCGTAGAGATTGACTATGATGAACACACATTGATGTGCCATTGATAACTGCTCAACCTACTTTGGGTGTAATTGCACCTAATTTATTTGGTTTTTGTGTTTGGGGAATTTATGAGAAAACAAGAATGCTTTTCTGAGATTATGGAGCTTTCAGTATGAGGCATATGGTAAACCAGCCTTTTTGCCAACCTTTTTAAACCAGAGGGACCATTAGAATATTTGTTACATGTCAGGGAACCCCTACTAAAATATATGTCAGTGGTCAATGGAAAGAATGCTTCACTTATAGCTTTAGTCAGAATTCCACCCTTACAGTCATCTGATAAGTGTCATGCTGCTGAATCTGGCAAATTGCTTTAAAGCCAGAATTATGCCAGCTCCATCAAATGGTAGAACATCAACCACAGCTCAACGAACCCCAAGCAACCTCTGGCGGATACCCTGGATAAAAAAAAAAGGTTGGAACCACGGTTTTCTAAATGTACTTAAATCAGGATTATCTGTGTTGATATACTAAACAATAAAATACGTTTTGAGCAAGATCTAGAAGGCTAAATCACCCATCAGCATCTTATAGCCCCTGGAGACTTCAGTGTCATCTCTCCTCTGTGTTGGGGAAATAGAGATACCACTGAAATAAAAAGTGGGTTGTATGCAATGGAAGTGTGGTATGTGGTATACTAAATCAGTATAATATAAGTGATTATTACATATATTTATATAGTAAGTCCATATTCATGTCACTAGCTGTCCCTCAAAGGAGCTCACAATCTAATGTCCCTACTATAGTCATATGTTTTTAATACAGTCTAAGGTCAATTTTTAGGGGAAACCAATTACCTAACTGCATCTAGGAGGAAAACCCAAGTAAACACAAGGAGAACCTGCAAACTCCATGCAGATAGAGTCCTGGCCGAGATTTGAACCTGGGACCCAGTGCTGCAAAGGCCAGAGTGCTAACCACTGAGCCACTGTGCTCCCCCTATGATGTGCCTTCATTAAATAAAATGGTACCTAAAAAGGTATGTGCTAGGTATTAGGCAGCAAGTGAACAATTAGTTCTTGAAGGTGTGGGAAGAAGGGACAATGGAATGTGTCAGAGCATCTCCCAAACCACAGACCTTGTGGTGTTTTCCAGATATGCAGTGGTTGGTACCAACCAAAACATAATGCTGGTTATGAGAAAAAAAAGTGTTAGAACACATAGTATATTGCAGTTTGCAATGTATGGAACTGCACAACCATGAACCAGTCAAAGTGCCCATGCTGACTCCTATACACTTCTGAAAGTGTCTACAATGGGCAAAGGAACTGGAACATAGAGCAATGAAGAAAGTGGCTTGGTCTGATAAACACATTCTCCCTTTAGATCCTATGGATGACTGGCTGCATGCATTTTTACCTAGGGCAGAAAAATGCAGTACTGTAGGAGGAAGGATGGCAGAGGATGTGTGACTTAAAAAATCTGCTGCCAACAACTTGGTACCACATACCACATGACCCTGTCTGAAGTCTTGAGGACTCCATGCTTAAACGGGTCTAAGCTGATTAGGGGACACAAAGGACACTTATACACTATTAGGATTTTACTGTTTTGGCTGATCAGTGTATATTCATCAAGATGTACCAATATGCATTATTAAAAGTCAGCCAATTCTTTAACAGTCTGGCAGGTTCAGCAGTATACATTGGATTTTTTTTTTTATTGTCATCTAGGTATGCATACAAGTTAATTCAGTCAGATGTGGAATCAAGTGACTATAAAATTGACGTGGATGTGAATTTCCATACTTTATTACCTAATCATCTATTTTTGTTATTCCTTTGTAATTATTCACAATGCTCACATTTATGGCAGTTGGGAACTCAAACATTGCAAAAAATTCAAAATTTTAAAGCTAAAAATCAATAGACAAAAACATACAAAATAATCTCTTGCAGTGTTTACTTACTTGTTTGACAATAATTGAAAAAGTGTGACATTAATGATCTAAACTAAGTTAAACTGGACTTGGTAATCAGAAATGCATTTCCTTCTCTACAAAGGGTGTCTAGGGAAGAGACAGTTTGAGCACCCTTGGTGAAATAACATTGTGTTTATTTATTTATTTATTAATTTTTTGTTTAAAAGGTCCCAGGCAGTAATTTTCTTTTTAGGCCTTCATCCAAGTCAAGTAAACACAATTCCGCAGCTTATTAAATTCTCAGATCCTTGGAACTGCTTAAAGCTACTCTCTTAGAAAAGAGAATTTTACTGAACTACAGAGAAACAGGAACAATGAGGCCACACAGCGAGAACATATTATGGGAATGTTAGGTAAATATTACATTGAGATTAAGCATATTATGAACAGTAGGTTATGAAGCTTTTAATTAAATTGTACTGTATACAATGTAGTTTGTAAAATAGTTTTTAAGCTTTGTAAGACCCAGACAGCAAATGGTTCCGAAAGTGTTTTGAATACAGCTAACTACAACATTAGTACATGCCAGCATAGCATAAAGACACAACAGGGCGTCTGATACTTTTCCAGCGATCCACTCCTTAAATACTAAGACCTTCAATTATAGTTTGAGTTTTACAGGTGTAGGCAAGTAGAGCTTATGAAATGTAATCAAAAAGTTACAAACTCTATCTGCAAGTCTAAGCACTGATGCTTTCTCATAGAAATGTAACGATCAAATCACAGATTGCATATATGAAGGATTTTATGAAGAAATAAAGAGTCCAAGAGAATTGTAGGTAAATGTTTTGGTAAACATAGACATGTGTCACACCCAAGCCACTACACTACTTTCTTATACCGGTTACTAGCTGAATTGATAGTTTAGAGTTTGAAGGCTCTAAAACAGATGTTACAAAGATTGTAGAATCCAAATGCAATAGGTTTTTTACAAGATTACAGGAGGCTGGTGATAATAGCACTTGCAACTAGCTTCAAAGTAAAGTACTTATGTCAACAGTTTACTTATGCTTGGAGTAGTGTCTTGAAGACACTGCAACTGTGCTAATCTGATGGAATTATAGACTGACATTGTATCTGTATTGTGGCCCCACTGTTGTATATGAGTGTATGGTTTCTTCAGGTGTAATATTTTAGCAGGTCTGTGTTTATTTAAAGTTCTAGGCACTATATTAGCATACTCTTTATTTTAGATTTTAACCATTGTTATAGGCTACTCCCAAACCTAAGGCTGGGTTGCAAGGCCAAGCCACTAGTAAATATTTTGTTATTCAATGGTTGCTGCACTAATGAGGGAGGATTCCATTACAGCTTTGTTTTCATTAATCTTTTTACCTTCTTATGCCTTTTTGTACTGTCTTATATCTGGAAATATATAAATGATCATTGACTTGGCAGATACCAGACCAATGTACTGATCCGAATTCCAAAGGCATGAAGAACTTGGAATGTCATCAGTCCTCAAAGTTGTAAAATCTGTAAGTTTTCATATGTTAATATGTTAATTTCTTAATGTGTCACACACAAAAACCTTTATATTAACACATACACATAACAGCAAGGCATAAGATCCCAAGTCAGGGGTTGGCAAACTCCGTCCTTTAGGCCAGACACAGCCTAGCCGGTAATTTGTTCTGACCAAACGCCCCGTGGCTGATCTGGCCTAATGCTGGCCGGCAACCCGTGGCTCCGGAGCCGCGGGTTGCCGGCCGGATCTTCCAGGGGGCATTAGGAACTACTGGAGCCAAAGCCGCCAGAGCTTCGGTGCTGCCTCCTTGCTGTGGCTCCCCTATTTACTGTGGCCACCGTTGATACTTCCGCCGCTGCGGTAAATAGGAAACGCTCCCTAAAGGTAAATCCCACTTTTAGCAATGCACACGGAGGAGAGGGATTTACCTTTTAGCTATTAGGGCAGGACCCAGAGTCCGGCCTTGTGTGCTCCAGCCCACCCCATAAATGGCCTAGTGGCCATAAAAGTTTGCCGACCCCTTTTCTAATTCTTGTGTGCTCAAGACCATTACCAGCAGCAGTGCTGGTTTTGGTGTTTCTAGAAAAGATACAGATACAGTTTACAGTCTGATACAGCTTCTCCAACTTATTAAAAGTATGTAATAAGATATGCCTCACTCTTTGCTGTCTTTTAAGACACCTGCCCAGTTTATTTATTCCTCAAGATCAAGACAATGTGCCTTAGGGAAAAGGTGTAACCAGACTGAAGAAATGGAATGTGCTTATTCGAACTGTCATCAAGACGAAATTATGTGCAGTAGATGAATAGATAGATAGATAGATAGATAGATAGATAGATAGATAAACATCTACCCAACATTAGATACATATTTATGGTACCAGCAGTTCTGCACCACATCTAACTGAATTGAGATGCCAGGCCAGAAGGTAACTCATTTGCCCCGGTTCTAAATTTGGTTTTTCAGTTGTAATCTGTGAGAATAATAATAATAAATAATAATAATATTAAACAGGAATAATATAGTGTCAACATAATATACAGCACCAATAAATAAAGGTTGCAAATGACAGAAAGATACAGAGAGTGACACAGGAGGAGGAGAGGACCCTGTCCCAAAGAGGTAAGAATCTAGGAGGTGGGGGAAGTAACACACAATAGGAGGGGGATAGTTTCCAATAAGTCATCAAGCAAAACTGAGATCAATAGGGTCATCATTTAAAGAAAAACAGCACACTTTAAGTGTGATATTTATGATGCCCATGGCAACTTTTTGTTACATTTTACTCTTTGTTTGAGAGACAAAAAAGCTTCAGAATTCTTCTAATAATAGTGATTCGATTTGCACATGTGTCTGAACATTTGCCAAAACAGTTTGAGTTTGGACAGATGAGTATTGATGTGTTCAGAGCCGGCAGAAAAATGATACCTGTTACATAACATTGTGCCAGGAGTATTTTGTATCTCAAAAGTCATTATAAAAAGTATATGCTAGTTACTTTTCAAATCTAAACATGCAACTATCACATAAATAGGTAATTAATATAGGCACAGCCAGTTCATATTTTTTAAAAGTTTTGTAAAAATTTAAAAAGGGCACATCAAGAAAGTATTATGTGGTTTTGGAACTTTTCCAATTTTGTTATATATACCAGTACTAAAAAGCTCAAGTGACATCTGGATTAGCTGTTGCACGTTACGCTGTTTTTTAAATAGGCCAAAATCATATCATTTAAAAAATGCAGGTCTGTGCTGCCTGAATGGAACTTGGACAGCAAAGAAAGCATAAAAAGTGTGCAATGATATCCACAAGCCTCAGATGATCCTTGTGAATATATAAAGTATTACAATTAAAGGTGAGTGACTGATCCTTCTTGTGGTCCAGGGTTACTCTTTAAATGAAACCTGGAAAAAAAGCTTTGTGAATGATTTCCAGGCAGAATGAAAGGGACAAGCTGCAACCTGTACAAGTGTTTATATGGCCGAGGAGATGGTTAGTGTGTGCTTGGAGTGGAAAGAGGGTGTTTCCATCTCCACCCAATACCAAACTGCCTGACTACAAGAATGGAGCTGGGAGAGAACTTTGATGGTTGTGTAGTTTTCTCCCTTCCCTCAGGTAAAGGTGTGCACTCTGACACACTCAGCAGAAGGAGTGTAATGTGATCACTGGAGATTTGCATTGTTTTGTCACAAAGGCGTCCAGGACCAATCGCATCCACCATCATGTATTTTTTCAAATTTTAAAATACATATTTTTCTATTATTTCAGGTTTGTGTTTTTTTTAAACAGTAGTTAAACGAATTCTTTTCATTAGTCTGTAATATGTTACCTGTCAGCTTTTAAATGTTTGTACGTGATGTTTCAGCTGTCTGGTCATGTGAACTAGCTGAACTAATATACTGCACTCGCTAGTTCGCTGTAGTGTGCATATTACTATCCATAAACACACATACATAGTTGTTTAATTAGGCCAGTTTTTTGGTGAGCCACAGCCTGCATTTCTGAGAGCAATGCACACATACCAAAGCGATCCCTTTGTATGTTGAAAAAGTCCAATCCTACAATCTAACATCCCTTCCATATGTTAATGTGGATCATCTACAGTGCACAACATAGATATGTCAGACATATTTATCAATATTGTTTGTTGGCACAAATGTACATTTGTATACATTATGCAAGAAATATCTGTAAAAAAAAAGAATTGCATGCAATTTGTTACACTGTCTACAAAATTTACTAACACAGATAATTGCCTACAGGTTGTGATGACATTTATTGTGGGTTCACTTATCATCTGAGGCCTATAAGACTGGCTTTGATAGTATAATATCTATATATATTAGTTATGAGTGGGTGGGGAAACTGGTTCAAGTTTTATAACTATTAAAGTACATCTGAACTTGTGCGAGAAAAGTCTGTGTACACTGCTCCAGCCATGCAGCGATAGGGGTTCAATAGCAAAATGAGAACAGCTATTTTCTCGTGTATATTCTGTAGTCCTATTGGATATAATCAGTTGCAAACAACGGCAAGTGTACAACTGCACTTTTATATTCTCACACATAAACTAGAAATTAAGGTCTGTAAGACAGCATGCTTTTGTTCCTACAGATATGCATCACTTATGCTTTGAGCTGTGCTTTCATCCATTGCCTGCTGGTATAAAAAAAATTAAAGAGAACTGATTTGATGGCAATCTGTGAAGCCTGGTACACCTAGTGACAGATCTGCTGCCAGTTTTGCACTTGACAATCGATCAAATCAGTTTTGCAATAGTAAAATAACCAGTCAGAAGTCCCAAAGCCCTGCACCCACGTATATAATATTCAAAACTTCTGATCAATTTTCTCAGATCTCAATTTTCTCAGTTCTCAAAATTCTAATTAAATGTGATCATTCATACACAAAGATTTGTGTACTTTCAATAAATAATTACCAGCACACTGGAAACCCAATAAACTGGTAGCTCATTTCCATTCAGGATAATTTAAGGTCTAATGATGTAATTAATTTTGGAAATGAAGAATGGGGACTATGTACTAGAGTGTGTACTGCAATACAGGGCCTGACATTGCCAACCTCCTTTAGACAATGCTAACTTTGACGTCTATGTCTTCAATATTTTCTTTTTAACCTATCTGGAACAAGCATGCGGATTAGGAAAGTCTGATAGTCTTAATCTGTATACTTGTCCTGAGTCATTGACTTGAAATGTACTGTTGCCACTGGACCAGCATGACAAATAGTATTTTTAGGAGAGATCAGAAAAAGTAGGAAGCCCTTATATTTCCTCACTCTAGGTTTTCTTTATGCAAGTATAACATGCTGAGCAATGTAAAAAATATTTACAACTACAATGTTACATGGCATAAGTTTGCTTATACATTGTTACATAATAAACGTTGAAAATTCAGGAACTTCAGCATTTTTAGCAATCATTTCCATAAACTTAGCTAACTAAGAAAACAGTTTGCCACCAAAACCCCCCAAAGAGTTGAATAGGAACACTTTCAGCATTAAAAAGTGTTTTGAAGGACAGCCAAATGATCCTTTGAGACCTGAGAAGTGAATGGAAATCACACTGCAACCGCTTACTAGAACGTTTAACCAATGCCCTTTAATGCATGTCAATACCTCCTCCTTTTCACTCACAGGTTGTCAATTATTCATCCAAACATTGCCTGTTAAACTATCAATGTGTGCATTTGAAGAATTACCCATTTTCGAATGTTGTTTTCTAAACAAGGCTTTAGGCCTTTTTAGGTAAAAACGAAACGTGGGTAAGAAATCCAAACTCCTGGGTTCCCAGATTGTTCTACATGACATCATCTTGAACAATGACACGTGTAAAGATGGGATGGCAATGATGGCCCTGTCCCACAGCTCTGCTCTCTGCGCAAGCTACATGGAGCACAATGATATTGTCACTCGCATCTTGTGCACAAAAAGTGGTTACTTCATATATCCTATATCCAGCTATTTAAAATTATACTTCGAGTAAAGTTTTGGTGCCTGGGGGTAACCTTTAAATTGAAACTAAACCCTTCTATACTCTACTGTCCCCATTGCCATCTTCTTCCTTCTTCTCTTCCTAGTTGCAATCTTCAGTCATCTTGATTCGCTGAGCCATGATAACATAACTTCCGTGCAGGCGCATAGGAGTTCATTTAGTCTCGCGCAAGCGCAGGGGAAGCCAGAATTGCCAGGTACCTTGGCAACCAACGCTGAGCTGTGCATGAAGGTTACACGAAGCAATCATGCAGGTAAGAATGCTTTTTGCTGAAGGGAATCTCCTGTACCTCTCTGCAAAACAGTCCTGTCTGGTTACACATTTTTTAACTGGAACTTTAGTTCTCCTTTCAGATTACATTGCAATAAAAAACAGTAAATAATTATTTGTTGTTTGCACAGACCAAGAAACGAATTGGTTTAATGAATAATTATTTACTGTTTTTTTTTGCAATGTAATCTGAAAGGAGAACTAAAGTTCCAGTTAAAAAATGTGTAACCAGACCAAGAAACAAATTGGTTTAATGAAAACAGACATATGACAATGGAGAAACAGACATATAAAAGCAGGTGTAGCATACATAGAGATGAGCATTAGTTAGTCACTATCCAGAGTGAAAAATGCTACATTATTTTTCTTTATGGAGAGTTGAAAACAATTACACCCAACTAGACAGCAAACTCTGGGAAAGGTAAAAAACTCATCGTCTTCTTCTCACACAACTCCACCCTGGTTAACACATGTCTATAAACTCATCAGCCTATCAGCACAATGCTCACATTGGTACAAACAAACACACCCAAAGCCTTATTAATTCCCAAGCTAATGCTAACTCTTCACTGGCATCCTCAACCCAGCTGGCCAAGCTCCAGAGGAATCTGTGCCCTTTTCCTTGCTGTGGATCAATTATGCTCTAAAGCCACAATCTACCTGGCTTTGCTCACTAAAGACGGCAAATTTAGAAGTGTGAACCAGTCAATACATATTGAAGTGGTGCTCCTGGGTCATCTTTTGATAAAGACACGGGGTAAAGCTGCCTGGGTGTGTCTCGGTAATATTTAGATAAAATATGAATGATATTGACTCATCAGCAGACTTTACCCTTCAGACCACACCTCTTGGATAGCTGCCAAGCATACATGGAAAAATTGTTAGCATGCACAAATTCATTTTTGTCATGTTACGACAGGCTTGTCAAAAGACAAATTCCCATGGAATAAAGCTTCATAGATACAACCTTCCATAGCTACAGTTCAATTCTAGGTGCACAGTAAAAGAATTACTGAGAAGAAATTGCCCAAGGAAAGAGCAAGATGAAACAAAACTATTTGGATTTTAGTCCAGAGAAGTCATGGTACTAAAGCTGAAGTTTTATCTGCTGATATTTTGGCTTCCCTGGTTCCTTTCCCTCCCCCTATTATGAAATGCAAATGAAAGTAAAGCTTTTGTGTTTTCATTATCAATAAAAAAATTATTTTAAAACCAGTGGTATCATCACTAGGACTTTTCGCTTCTCTGTACAAACATGGCTGATCAAGGCTAGCAGGAGAAGATGGAGAGGAAGATGGCAGCGTCCTGTGGTGATACCTGAGTGAGTTGTGCTGGTTTAGTTTTGCTTTAAAGTGGTGCTAAGGTCCAACATTTAAATTTGTCAGGCAGGTCATTATTTCAGAAAAGGACAGGCAATATCTCTTCTGCAATAATGCAACTTACCTGCCTGATCACAACTAGTTTCTGGCAAAAAGCTGAGCTACATGTGTGCAGTGTAAGCTTTAGTTTTCAGGGAAACCCAACATTCCTGACTTTCCTTATGTGCGATCCTGACACAGCCAATCAAAATGGCTAAAGATCATCCAGAAGTGGAGGAATAGAAGGAAGATACCTAACGTGGGCAGGTTGGATGGCTGGGTTTAGTTCTGCTCAAAGCTCTGAGCAAAAACTAAAAATCTTTCATCCCATCCCAAGGGATCTAATTCAATTCACCATCTAGGTGACAGTGCCACTTCCTGTCTGTTCCCTTTTTCTAATGTCATCAGGTGATAGTGGTGGGTGGGTGGGTCATTATTTTTTCCAGTGACATAAAAATTGACAGATCAACGAACGAGTGCTGTACAAACAGTGTCATTCTGTTATATAGAGAGGGGAGGGGGGTGAACAAGTAGCACCCCAATGTGCTCTTCTCTCTTCACTTTTATTGCATGTCAGATTATCACCCAACTGTATGTATCAGGCGAGAATCATCTGATGTGTATTCATAGACTTACTTGGTAAATATTTGCCATAAAACTGCATTCCATTACTACAAAGTCTGAGAATGATGTATATTGAATAGGAAAGGACCAACAGGGATCAACTCTAGAGAGCAGTTGCAGAAAAACCTGGCTAGAAATGAGGTATCCCATGAGCTAAGTGGCACTTTCCCCTGTGAAGATGAACAGACCAGTGAGTGGCCTACAGGCTCAGCAATATTCTGTGTGAAATGGTACTACCTATGCAACTGAGATAGAAAATAGATCAAATATTGTTGGTGGGATGAGCAGAGAGTTTTGACCGTCATTATGCACTTCATAGAGAAGAAGAAATTATGCTTCTTCTCCACCTGAACCTAGTGGTATAGTAAGAGCTTAAGCAGTGCATTTCCCTGTACAGCAAAGCTTGAATCAGAAAGGAAGAAGCAGTACAAAAATTCAATTATTTCATATGCTGACAAAAACCATGAGAGAAAGCAAAGAATCAGAAAGACAAACTTATCGCTGACTTCTAATTTCTCTATCCAGTGAGTTTTATTTAAAGCTGTTTGTTAAGAATATGTAAATATTTGACAGTGGATACCGTGGTTGCGGTTTTAATTTAAACTAGGTAGGAATTAAAATTATATTATCTATGACTTAGTCCAGGTTAGTGCCTATCTTTTAAAACCAACTAGTAATCTTTAACACCCTCCCTCTGGGACCCCATTCTAAGTATCCCAATATTTATAAAACATCTAAATATATTACCATTCAAAATACAGCTGTCCTTCCTAGTGTACTCACAGGACACTTACTCATGTCTGTATTTTCCTGTTGCCCTTTTAAGTTACATAAAACTAGCTTTCATCTTCCGCAAACACACACTGTAATACGTTGCTATGTTACCAACCTGAGCAAAGTCCTAACCTATTTTATTTGCATGCGGGCATAGGTTATCAGTCTGTTGCTGGGTTTAAGTATTTGGTGTAGCTACAAATTTCACATTGATTAAAAAATGTCTTCATTGTGTCATACAATAGATTTATAAACAGTTATTAGAATAATGTATGTATAGGCAGACATAAACATACAATAGTCTATTAATATAACTTTCCATATACACCACCCTTAGGAATGACAATATAAACATTCTATTCTACACAAGGTATTAGATAAAATTTGGCTTGCTTATATTTAAAAACATAAATATGAGATTTTTGTACCTACTATTTCAGATCCCACAAAGGGATAAATTAAAGGTCATACAAGTAGGCTGCATTTGCTTTGTTTATCATACCATTATTTGACTGGTAATTATTTTTCCCATGGCTTACTATAATATTCAAAATATCAATGCTTGCTGTACTAATTCATTTATGTTGGCCATTATTGTAAATTACCTAAAATTCCTAAGTTTATACTTGAGTAATATTTATACCATACATACGATAGGGAACATGTCAATATTAGCAAATCATGTCAATATTAGCAAATCATTACGCTACTTCTGTTCTCTCTTAAACCTTTGTGAGAGTTGCATGGTTTTAGCCATTGTTTCCTATTAAACAGCCACTGGCTTAGAAAACATCTGATAAAAAGACAGCCATTATGGCAAGTTTACTCCAAATTACATTGATATCTGTTAACATGGCTAATTACCATACAAGGTGGCCATAACTTTTACTATTTGAATATAAGATTTTTGCAAAATCTGCTTTTTTTTAACTGATACCAACAATTATGTAGTGAAAGGGGGCAGGCTATCAATTTATTGTATCTGTAATTTATTAGGCACCTAATTCATACAGATGATGGATAATTTAAAGGAGATTGTTCAAATGAATTGGGTGGGAATTACACACACTGATAATATTATTTATGGCTAAACTCCAGGCTGATAAAAAAGACACAAAGTAATGCAGAAGGAAGTAGAGTTTTGTTAGGATACATGCAAAGTCTGTTTTGCCAAAAACATTTTCCTTGGCTCTTGGTTGTTTTTTGTTCTACACTGCACTCCGTTTGCTTAGAACCCAACCCAAAATTTGGCACTGCAATGAAAAGACCTAGAAATCGTGGTGAACCAGGAAGAATCAGCAAAGAAGATGGCAAAATCCAGCAACAGTTCTCCTTCCACTCTCCAGTCATAGCTGGGGGGGAGAGGCAAGGACTAAAAAAACAGATAGTAGTAATCTTCCAGGTCTATATGGGGAACACCAACAGGGAGGAGAGAGAGGAGAGTGGGCGAAGAGGAGTTACCATTGAAAGAATCTTGAAAGGAGCGGTCAGACAGATAGGAAGCAAACCAAGAGAAAGCAGTGTCACTGATACCAATGGAGCGCATGATTTGTATTAGAAGGGGGTGATCAACAGTGTCAAAAGCAGAGGAAGGAGCGGGGAAAAGTTACACCTTTAATACTATAAATACTTAATATTATCATAGATTACAGAAAACTGTATTAAAAGGATACATAATGTTATTTCATTGTTTTTGAAAGATGGTACGAGATATGTTGGAGACGATGCTGATAGTTATATTACATTTGGTAATATAAATGCAGTTTTAATGTAAATGCAATGGATTTTAAATATAACACTGAAGTCCTGACTAATATATTGTTCTAATGGACCAGTTTCTGAGTATCAGTACCTGGTAAGCAGGCTAGATCAGTGGTTGCCAACCTTTTCGGACCTTTGAACCACTAAATGCACAGACTCTGGACCGCGCATGTGCAGCCGTGTGTTACTTAAGGGGGAAGAAACTTCCCCAGAGTGACATTATAATGCCAGAACCAGCCCACTCTCCCATTGTAGGTCTGAGCCACTTTCCTGAGCCTACAATCCATACGGGGGACAAGGCTCTGGGCGGTGCTCCCCACCGGCTGGGTCCTTCTACCAATCCCGCTTGGGGGGCGCACCGGCCGGAGCCGCAGACAACCAGAATCTTCTCGCGAACGCTGAGCTAGATTTTAACCTCAAAATTTATTTGTGCCCAAACTGTGGACACTTACCTATTTAAATATTCGTAACAAGCAGTAAAAGAGATTTGAAACAAGCAATCACTTGTTGCTCACCACTCAAGCGAGGGGTATTAGAAAAAGTGATGGAGTATTAGAGCTAGCTTAGGCTTGGTCTAACTTCATATTTACTTATACTTTAGTATGGTGTCCAACCTGACATCACGTTAATCTACAAGGCATTTAAGTGGATATTAGTAACAAATGACGATTTTGAAGCTATCATTACGTGATTACTTGCATTACAAGTCAAGATCCTCTGATCAGTACAATAATACCACAGACTCGAGGTCACTGTCTTCCCATCCGTCAGGTTCCTGCAGCCCTGGGTAATTATTCTAAGACAGGATTGTTAGGAGAAAATGCAAACCAACTACTAATAATTAGAAATTAGTATTTGTTAATAAATGGAACTATAAGATATGGGGAACTTTTATATTTACTTTATTTTGTTAGAATAAATGTCAAGATAGTATTGTTCTTGGTCCTGCTGGGTAGAACCCCTATCTCTGTGCTAGCAACAACTGTTACAGTGTCTGAAGTGTCTAGGGTCTATTACACACAAGATGATCCACTGCCAGTTTTGTATTTCACTGTTCATTTTACTAGTTGGTAACTGCTCATCAGCCCCAAACTTTGCAGAGGCACACATGTGTACGATCTGTGCCTGCCTTCCAATCACTGGTAGTAGGGATAGGTTGTACTAAAGAACAATGAAGAGGATGCTCCAAAAGATGGTACTCACAAAACAACTATTTTTACCTAATATTTTATTGGATCAGCAGTGAAAATTGTCCCACATGCACTAGGCATAAAAGAGTATATCCCTTACTGTAGAGAGATTTTCTTTGTTGTATCTATGGGAGTGGAAATAAAGATAAATGTCTTAATGAAACTATGAAGGCAAGATCAAAGATCAGGATCACTTGGAAGGGACTCGAAACGTTCTCATGTATCGGTGCCTTTACATAGTTTGTGTATGTCAATATTCAGCATGTTCAGCTGTATCTACATGTTATTGTTCATATTTTTTGCCACCATATATTGACTGCGGGCAAATGTATTTAACACCTACAGTTCTGAATAGGCTAGTATGCATTAGGGATTTATTGTGATGAGGGTAAAAGCAATTACATATGTATTAATATATTGTAGTTTTATACATCACAGAGCTGTACATATGCCTAATTACTGTCTATTTAATTATTGCTATAGCATCATTGTTTTCCCAAACAAGACTGTTCCTTTTCAATTGTGTTTCTAGGAGAGACATACACTGTGCTGCTCCACCAAGAAGATTAAACCATTAAACTCCAGCCATTACTCACTTGATGTGCTACAACATGAAGAAGTATAATTTCATAGCTAAGTGCTGAACACAAGAATAGTCCATGCAGTCATCTTTAGTCACAGCTGATGTAAGTGGTATGCTATAAAGGAAGGTCTTTATCACCTGGATGTAAAATCAGAGGGGCTGGTTTTTAGTGCTGTAATTATGATTCACTACAACAGTTTCAGTCACATTTTATTAGATATTGTCTGTTGCTATTAGAAAATTAGCTTTAAAGTGACACCTGAATCATGGACTAGATGAATAAATGTTATTCAAATAAAATATGGAAAATTAAAACAATGCCAATATTCACATTATGTTGTCATTCTATAAAAAAAAAACAGGTATACCTATGCAACCATTTATTTCTGCTCTAACTACTGAAGTAGGACATGCAGAATCTCACCTAGGTAATGGATCTTTAAGACAAGAGCATATGTTAAGCTTTGCAAACATAATAAAGAATAAAACTGGTTAGGTGTGATAGCAGAACAAACTGGGCCCTTAACACCACATCATCAGCCCTACATCTATACCCTTTCTATTTAGATTACTCCTGCGTTAAAGACCCTGCCACCAGGTAATTCATTTTACCAACAATCTTAACATAGGATTGTATGTGCATTAAACGTAAAACAGCTTCTGGGTGCCACCATCTTGGTTGTGATGTCAACAGCCCATGCACATAAGGGACACTTTATAATACGTACTGATGTACTGTGCTATTGTGTACTAAACTTTTTGTAATTTTGATACTATATAGTATATTTATTTAGACCAGGCCACCAGTTTCCATCACAAAATGAAAATGAGACCTTTCATGAGCTGGATGAAATGGTCACTGGAGCGAATAAGGATTGGGAGAAATGAGCAGGGGAGTGGGGTGAGGTCTGAGGACAGAGAGGTAGGTTGGAAGATAATGGCCTAATTTACAGTCATTATATTCACTTTTTTATTAAAAAAATATTCTTTTCTTTAGTCACTTGACCACGTGGCCTCTGCCTACTTCATACCGGTGGGCATGTTTGATAGCCAGTCAGTGGGCATTGTAGATACAATGATACACAGAGGGTAATTTTGTTGCCTGCTTGTGTACTTTTTATTGCAGCAGTATTTCCCTCCTTCTTCTACTCACTTGAAGATTTCCTGATATTTTTACTGTGAGGCTCTAGCCAAGAGTCACTATAAATTAACAAGACAAGTCAGGTATAGCTCAGAACTGACTAGGGGACATACAGGGGAAAAAACTGACCACACCAGCCCAAATCTGCTTCTAGGCACGGTATGATCAGAATAACACAGCAAGAGAGGGAATGGCAGGATCAAGCAAGTACTTCAGCATAAAAAAGACAGAACAATAAAGCAAGGTATATTAAAAACTTGCCCACATACATACTGATATTTGCAATTTTGAGGAATTGTTTGCAATGAGGTAGTTCCCATTGAGACAAGCCCTATTTATTTTCTTAGGATACTAGGAGCAACATGGAAAAGATTGCATGTTAATGTCCCAGTGAAGCTCTCATTAATAAAAGAATGAAACATATGCAAAGTTTTAGAAAGTTGCAAAAAAATACAACTCACAATAAAGGAAAACTTCTACACACTGTAATTACATTTCTAGCCTTGGCTCCCCAGGCTTCTGTTATTCTACATCAGATTGGATTATAGTAGGGTAAACAGAAGTAGGATGGCTCATCTTCCCACATCCACCATTTCTGTTTTTATGTTTCTTTTTAACATGGCTTTTTACCTATCGTTATCAGGCATGTTTTTGTGCATTGTCTATGTGGGTGTTACATGTATTAAAATGTATTTTACATGAGTTTTACCAGTGTGCATAATAATTTCAAAAAGCTCTTTTTTCCACTGGTCTTTCTTTCAGGGAACATTTTCCCTGAAAGTATACGTACCAAGAGTATACATACTAATGGAAGAAGAGCTGTTATGTTAGGTACAGAAACATACAGAAAATTCAAAATCCTAGATAATACACATTAGGTTCTGACATTAGGCCTTAATAAATTACTAGGGCAGCCATTTATCAGTATATACAGAGCATACTGTTTTAAGTATAAACATTTTAGAATTTCATATAATAAACCCCCGTGATATGTTATGTTTTATGTATAAACATTTCAGCAGCTGGACAGTGATCATTTTAGAACAGATCCAAAAAGGTGAAGATATAACAATATATCAAACAAACCCAAATCACACAATTAAAAATGTTTTCTTCTAATAAAATAATTTTATGATGAACGATGTTTAAAGCAATTATAAAAGTACAGACACATATTACGGAAAAATGAAAAAAAAAACATATAAAGCAAGTTACCATCACAGATTGGATTGTTGTAATAACTTACTTTAAACACTTTGTCATTTTGCCAGTATCCATTAATTATCTCTCCCAATGTTTTTGAGGTTAGGACTAGATCCTCACAGCTGGAAAATGCTCAGGAAGAACAGAAGAAAGGTTTTTTTTTTTTTTTTTAGCAACAACAGACATTACCTGTTGCTTTTCCCAAAAATGCAATGACAATGCAGCTTAAATAGGAGAAAAAAGAAACCTTATACTTATGTAAACTATTAGTTATTCCATCAATTTATCATGTACTGTAGATGTACAAAGACAGACATGTTTGAAGTTCAGCCCCTGTGACAACCGTGGCTGCCCCATAGATACAGTGCAGAAAACGTGTAAATATGAAGGGTGTGTTATATATAGGATTACCAAGTGAAAATAAAAACAATAAGGCTGAAAAAAATGAATTCAGCCACCAAAACAGGGCAGAAAGAGTCCAAGCATGCAATAGGTTAAATTTTGATATCATATCGATAATTTGTAAACACCAAATTAATTTTTAAACACCAGCCCATAAAACATCAAAATCTTTAAAGCATTTACAACCATGACAAGCTTTGAGCAACTTTGTGGGGGTATACAATGCCCTCTACAGTACAAGTGTAAAGGCTTTTTAAAGCTTTCTGAACATATTTCAAGCTTGGTAAAAGCTAGTTTAAAGCTACAGCCAGCAGTTCTGTTGGGAGTTGTAATTAGCTCTACTCAACTGTAGATGAACAATGATTTAAGAAAGCTTCTCTAAAAGTGATGAAATGCTTTGTAAATGCTTGTTCTAATGCCATTTGGATTACACCTAAAAATATGGGCCTGATTCATTAACGCCCTCCAAGACTGGAGATACAGCAAACCTAGAATGTATCTTGTCTAGGATTGAAATTTTTTCCCCAAAAAATTATTTTAAGAAAATCATACCAGGTTTGTTGGATTACCCAGGTTCACCCAAAAAACTCTATCTTTTCCGATCTTGAAGAGCCTTAATAAATCAGACGCAATGTCTTTATGTACACGTTTCCCAGGTCACCATATACAGTGTCATCTCACCCAATCCAATATACCAGTGATCCAATGTTTGGTGAGTATTTAGTGCTTAGTGATATTGTATATGTGTGTTTAAATGTGCTGTTTTACAAACATGTGAATACAATATATGTGTGGTGTTTTCCTTATCAATTAACAGCTAGTACATATATATAGAAAAACTACAATAAGTTAAATGTTGGTATGTCCACCCCTGTGTTGTATGTACTGGGGTGTATGGCGCTAGGTAAATTTAGATATACAGTTTTGTGCAAATGTTTAGGGCAGGGGTGTCAAACTTTGGCAACCTCCTTTTTTTGGCCCCCAAAGGAATCCTAAATATAAATTGCAGCTGGCCTCTGCATTGAAATAGCGCCGCTACTACAATTCCTGGCATCACTCGCATCTATAGACAAGAGGCCTCTCTGCCTATGTGTTGCCCCGCATTGGACTGTTTTATAGACGCAGGGAATTGTAGTAGCAGTGCTATTTCAGTTTCACGTGTGACCCGCAACTTTATCAAATTTTTTTAATTTTGGCCCACTGTGTATTTGAGTTTGACACCCCTGGTTTAGGGCACTAAAAAATTAATTGGTAAAAACAGTGTTTTTTAAAAAAAATAATGCATTTATTAGTTACTAGTGATCAAATAATAACCTACAAAGTGCATAGACAAAAACTGAATAAAACCAATATTTGGTGTGTCCATTCCTTTTCTTGAACACCATCAGTTTTCCTAGGACCTCCTATGAGATACTGTAAGTAGTTTCAAACACCTAGGAAAACTAACCTCCGCATTTCAGCAGTGTAGTTGCTCATTTCTTTCTTCATGTTATCCCAGACAGACTGGACTGTCAATGATTTTGAGATCAGGGTTCTGCTAGGGCAATACCAGCTCTTCCAAGACTCCTTAGTATTCTTTTCCCTGCAGACAGTTCTTTATGACTTTGGCTGTATGTTTAGGATCATTGTTCTGTTGGAGAAGGAATTTAGGACAGACAGATATCCACCTATTATTATTGTATGATGGCCATGTATCTGACTATACTTTTCAGCATTAAGCTGCATTTACCAATAAATGGCAACCCAGTATATAGGATGTACTGCATGTTGCTGTGTATCAATGCCATGTATTGATGTTAATGAGATCTTAAAGAGCCAAGCCATGTTCAGTGTAGCTTGGAAGAGTTTAGGCAAATTGGAGCCACCTGAACTTGTGTTTGGAGAGACACCTAGAGAGGAAGCAAGAAACATGAAGCCAGTAAGGTAAAGGTTACTTTTCTAATTTGTTTAAATAAACCATAGTAAGGTTAGTAAAATAGCATGTGGAAATATATGCATTGATCCACATTGTATGATATCCCTTTTTTAAAAAAAAAAACCTAACAAACAAAATAAACATTAAAAACTTATTTCAAGTATAAATAAAAGCCATTATTGAACATTCTTGAGTTGTATATATAATCATCATCATACATGAAAACATACATGGGGGAAAGTAAGGGAAGGGTCAGGGAAAGGGTTATGGGTTTTGTACATTTATGTAATCCAATTTTATAGCTTACAAGTACTTTATTCAATCCAATCATCAGAGAGCATGCCCATAATCAGCATGCTTCAGTAATTCCCATACATTTATATAGGTAAAATACCAGGGTTAGATACACCCTGTATTCAGGAGACTCTTGTACATTTATTCAAAGGCATTTGCTGCCCTACTATCATAGGTAGAGTGGTAGTTCCATTGACAGCTAAAACTAAGGTTATCCTGTTAATAATGCATTTCAAACAGTAAGAGGGGTCAATAAAAACTTTAGCGCTGCATAATATGTTGGCGCTATATACATACTGTTTATTAATAATAAAAATCCCTTTAAGAGAATTTTGGGGAGAATGCAAAGGCCTAGGTAAACTACTGATGAGAGAAATACAGGGACTGTTGCCTTTCTTGTGAAACTGCCATTTTATTTGAATAGGTTGCCCAATGCAGCATATCACCTGCACCTGTAGTGAATGCTGACAATTTTGAAGAGCATGACAAGGCCAGGTGAGATTCTATTAACTAGAAATGACAACCCAGCACATTAATGTTGTGTGCATTATGTTGTGAGTCCTCATTTGTCTTGGTCTATCAGAGACTTGAAGACTTGAAGCAAAAGGGTCAAAAAGTTAGACATCTTTGTTTCTTACCTACATTTAAGTGCATTTTGTTATCTCCAAGAATGATGAGGCTTATGTCTGTAGTATTCCTCTGACCTGTACTGGTGGAGTGCCATGGCTTGCAGTCATTCCTATAGGAAGCTCATCTGTCACCCTGTCAGACTGCGGCTGGGGTATTCACTAAAATAAACAAAAAACACAGCATGCACACACTAATGCAAATAGGAGGGTTTCTGATGGTTTTCTGTAGGTCAGCCCCAGAGTGATAATCACAGGATAGCAGTGTAATATATCCTATGGTATGTGTGCTGGGGGGAGGGAAGGACAGATAAAAAAAAATAGTCACAATATACATTACATTGTATTGACAAATATTTACATTGCAGAGAAGAATAAACAGAAGGCCGTTGGAAATTCCTAGCAGTGAACTATGTAAACGTACATATAAAACTTCTTTTTCATTAATATTTGAATACAATAAAAGGAGAAAGACCCTTACCAGGAAGATTTTTCTCCATTTCTTGTCTTAGAGACACAGCAGGAAGTTTAGAGGGTATCACTCAAAAGCAAAGGGAATATATACTTATTGTTATTTTCAACTGACATTACAATAGATTAAAATCAATCATTGTAATTAACCACAATTATTCAATGTACCATCCTCTTGTTTGATAATTGATCAAAATTTGTATTTTTTTCTAAATGTATTTAAGACAAATATGGTAATGTTTTTTGCAAACCCATGTAATTGTATATTGTGCATTCTTCAAACAGCTGTCCATTCATTAAAAAATGTCAAGTCCTTGTTGAGGGTGTTAATAGAAGAAAAACAGGTTGAATAGTTTTGCATACGACAAGCCTTCGGGGGATTTTCTCTCCGAAGCTGTTTAAGTTATTTGCTATGAAGAGCCAGTTGCCTTATAGTACCTTCCATTATGGACACTAGGATAATACTACATTTTGTATGTTTCATCTAGTTATAAATGGACATGGTGGTTACTTATAGTTTAACTTCCTGGTCACCCAATAATGGAACAATTTTTCCTAAAGAAAGTGGGATATCTGTCCTTTCTTGAATAAGTTATTTCAGAGCAACTTACCATGATAGATGGACAAGGCTGTATTTCTATATTCTACGGCCATAGGCACCTATCATGTCATTATAATAGTAAAATCAACTTCAAGATGGCACACATTAGCTAATGGACTGCTTTACATGCAGATCTCTATTATATATATACAAACCTTCAAACGAGCAAGACAAGATGGTTTAATGTTTACTAAACTGAAATGAGTCTTATGACACCTCACAACATTCCCTGCACTCCAATCTACCACTATTCAGATGATTTTTAGCCAAGACGAACATTCGTGCTAGTCTTAGGTGAAAATCTGATGTATGCAACAGCCCCTGTTGTCGTCCATTAATTTGCAGTGGTGGATTAATGAATGACTGATAGACTGGGAGAAAAACTACTGTGCTTTTGTATGGAGAAGAGCACAGCAACATGTCGCTCAATCGTCCTCTCTTCGTTTCCCTCTCCATAGAACAGAACAAAGCTGTATGTACTATGTTCATCTGTCACTGGAAACAACCTTTCTCGATGTGTGTCTACATAGCCCAAGACACAAATGTCCTGAGGTGAACAGTTGAAGGAAGCAAGATGAAAATTATCACAATGTTTTCATTTTGAGGATTGGCATTGGCCAATGAGCGCCAATATAGTAGAAACAGTACAATCCTCCAAATGGGCTTTATGGCACATGATACTACTCATTCTTTCCCTTTCATAGACAAATGAAAGATCGGGCATCACTTACACAAGTTGCCTACAACGTGTGAAACTGCTTGTCCTTGCTCTCTAAGTAGATATCCAACAACCCAATAATAGCTAGACATGCTAGCCTAGTCATGGTGTTTGTGACCACCTCTTCAGGTTCAATGCTGAAGAAATAATGATTTATACAGTAACTGTTAAGTCAGTCATGTTACCTAGTTTTAAATTCCATTATAATTACTGTGTGTTGGCATTCAGAACCTCCAAACGATCTCCAAACTAATGTGACAACATACAGTGCTGTAATACTGTAGTTATTAGACAGAGGATGACAGTACAGTGACATTTATTGTTGACCTTGGAATATGCAAACTACACACAACTTAGGACTTCTTACTTGCTTGAACCACAGTTCACCCAAATCTGATGACAGCACAGATAAGTGTAAATGCAGATGACAACAACTATATGTCTATTGTGTACACATCCTAAAACAAAATAACCATTTATTATCTTTTATATAGTAGAAGAATATTACATAGCAGAATAGGTCCCCAACCCTCAGTGGGTGTATTTCACTGTAAAGTTTATTATATTTTAGTTTAGGGGAAAAAGGTGCATTTTACCATAAGAGAAAAGGTTTTGTCCTCCAAAACTGATATTTTATTTTAAGGCAGTGTTTCTCAGAGTTATGCAGAACCCTGGGGTTCTATGAGCAATGACCAGTTTATGCCTCTCAGGTCAGTTTAGCTTGACACCAAAGATCTTTCTAGCTATCTGTAAAGGTGACATTCTTCCCCGTGGCGAGTAGGAGGAGGTTTGTAGGTAATGTAGGATGCTTTCGTCCTACTGGGCACCATCCTAATATATTGTGAGCTGTGGATATTGTAACTATAGTATGGGTTTTACTTGGTGGACAAAAATGTTATATTTATTTATATGAAGGAGAAATACAGAGTTGATAGAATCTGTGTTCAGAATCTATGGCATAAAGATCACCATGTTGGATTGTCCAAGAATAATAAAGAAGCCCATTGAGCTCCATTCAAAACATAAAGCTGAACTAAAGTTTGTGTATAGATGAGCTTTTGTCACAATGTGTAAGTTTGTACAGCATCCTATGTTACCTCATTACCCAGAGCCTCTAATGAAAAGGGACCAAACCAGCCAAAGTAGGGAGCCTTGGGTAAGATAAGTAAAAGTCTTGGGTAGTTTTCATTTCTTTTTTATCTGGAGTATAGTTTCAATATACTTTTGAGAAGGAGTGACTCTTTAACAGTAAAGCTGCATACAAACACTAGATGTCTGTCTTTGAAACCAATCCTTTCACTGACTGTACAATGAACAAGTTCTGTACACACAGAGCTGTTAAGTTCTATGGAGAGGGAAAGAGGGAGGGCGAGAGGGAGACACCCTGCTGCATCCTTCTTGATATGAAATGATTGTGGTTGGTTCTATGATCTGCCTAGCAGGCTAATTGTAAAGAAGAAACTTTATCATTATAAACTTAACCAACACAATACTAACAACTTGATGACAAGTATAAAAATACTTTACACTTGTCATCAATTTCTGAGTAATATGTTGGTTTAGTTTATAATAATAAAGTTTTACATTATAATTCTATAAATAAATAGTTTTTTTTTTCGGATATGTCTTTTAAACTGTGTACTATCTTGAAAAGCACCTGAAGTTTCTTTAAATACATATATATTCTTTGTGGAGAATTGATGCCTAAAAAAATCTACTCATCTCTTTTTTTCTATGTACACTACAATAGGTATGTGGCATCATGTAAGAGAAAAAAGGCGCACACGAGTATTGTGTTTTGCAAAGTTTAATAATTTTATGTATATTCTCCTTACAGGTTCGTACACTGGAAGTCCCCTCCAACCAGGTAACCTTCCATTTACGCAAGCTTATTGAAAAATTTAGGCTATAGTGAAACAATAAAACAATAATAAAGAAAAACAATAATAAAGAATATGTATGTACTAACAACTTATACAGAATCTACCTGCTGCTGTACCTAAAGGGTGCAGACGTGTGATTTGTTTAGATTTACATGAATGAACAATGTTATTAAATGAAAACTAAAAACTTTTATTCGTAACCATTTGTAGTATACATGCAACATGGGTGACGTGACTAATTGCTTTTGCCTGTGTTACAAATGGACACGGCTTACTGCAGAAGGCTGGTCAAATTTGAATGGTAAATTGTTAAAATACCAGGTAAATACAAGAAATGTACAAAGCTGAGAAGGCAGGCCTTTAGAGGCTTACAATGCGGAAGCTGTGTGACATTTTATGAGTGGCTTCAAGAAGGAGCAACACTGCAGGACTTTTCCCTTGGACACTGATAATGAGTAAAACAAGGTAGGTTTGTCAGGAATGCAATACAGCCTTAGTCATACAAACTTCTTTCACAGTGCAGAACACTCATAGGTGAGACAAGGGGGGTAGAACAAAATGATTTGATCACTCTATAGCAACTTTTGCTGGAATGCATTATTTCCCAGACACAACATAACTACCTAGTGAATAGCCACTGGTCTCAGCGAAGGGAGGGGCACAGCTACAAGTAAAGAATGAGATTTGCATGGTTCATTGCAAGCTCACGTCTTTGTTCATGTATGGGCTTTACAAACACATCACAATGGGCACCTATAAAATTGCTTGCAGAATTAGGAGAATTGTGGATCTGCTGAAGTTGTTCTAAGATCCCACTCGAATTGTTTTTGCAAGGCATTAGCAGGCTTTATTTGTGCTACTCCTATTATTTCTAACAATGCTATTTAGACTATCAAGTGTGCTCAGAACACAAATTACCATTGACCTATTTGGCCCTACA
The DNA here is from genome assembly GCF_032062135.1 of Pyxicephalus adspersus. Classification (NCBI taxonomy): domain Eukaryota; kingdom Metazoa; phylum Chordata; class Amphibia; order Anura; family Pyxicephalidae; genus Pyxicephalus; species Pyxicephalus adspersus. The sequence continues at coordinate 63,546,679 of NC_092862.1, read as the reverse complement.
GAAAGGGATGTGTATGCTTGGGCTAAGTGGCTGCAAACCCTATGTGATGAGTCTGATTCACTTAAACGTCATATAAGTTATAGCACAATGAAGTAAACCAATCACATTAATTTATTTCACATAGATAGATGTTTGTCTTCCCTACTATGCACTTTTAGTAAACTGGTCCCTATATCTTTTTCCGTACATTAACTGGGATATAGGAAGGCTGATCTAGGTTTACTGAAAAACTACACCCTTTAGTAACTCACACCCATGGTTGTAAAGCAGTGAGTCAGCCCCAGGGCTGGGCTCCCAGGTAGTTTTATTGTCAGCATTCAATAGGAAATTGTATGAAATATTGGTGTTTTTTTATCTGAAATATTGCAGTTATATTGTGTATGACAATCACTTGCAGCTTTCTGTCGGGTGTATTACTAATGATAGTAAGAACCAGGTTCAGCCTTTGCTATCATCAATGACTTACCATGACACACCTTGTCTGCTCATCCTATCGGCCATGGAGAGAACTTCAAGTGTTCACTGTTCTGTGTATACTACAGTGCATGTGGCAACACACGTGTGGACGGGAATGGACCCATTGATTTGTTCTTTCCAAAACATACAATCCTTTTGCATGCAGTAAAACTTTTTTGCAGCAAAAGAAACAAGTGTGAATCGACCCATGTATATATGCTTGATCAATTAATATTTTCTTGATCATCATTGATTGGGGATTATCTATTGTTTTAATCTTTTTCACCTCTGGCTTTGTACTGATCAATCAATTAAAATAACTGTCTTCCTTGATTCAATAGATTTATTAGTTGTAATCCTTTGGGTAAGGTCCTACTATTGAACAGTTTTGTTACGATGAAAGATTTATCAAAGCAATCATGAACACCTAGCATAAAGTGTCTATTGTCTAGGCATTACCTATTGCAGAACTAGTCAAAAAAACAATGTTACCTACCTTTTTATTATTCTTATTATTAAACAGGATTTATATAGCGCCTACATATTATGCATCGCTGTACATTAAATAGGGATTTATGTTATCATAAAATGTAACTAGGTAAATTTGCTTTTTATACAGTAAAATGTGTTGACTGTAAATAAAACCAACCACTTTACCCGCTTCTGGAGAGAAAGTCATATTCTAGTTAGGTCCCAACAGTATGAAAAATCAAAAACTTTGTTAGCTAATTGAAAGTAATGCTGTTCCTTTTGCTGAATGCAAAAAGGGAGCTGATCCTTTTTTTAACTGGTTCAGAAGACTCTGTGACTGGTTCAGCCACGTTAAAGTCCTATATTTTTTAAATATTCTGCATGCCTGTTAGTACAATAAATGCCACACACCTATTACAGAAGGTTGTTTTTTCTGAAAATGGCCACACCACTGTGCATAATATAATGTTTGTCACAGCAACACATGGGCACAGTATATATGTGTTACAATATGTTGGTATTTACTGGTAACTGCATTCCAAATGTGCACAATGATGAATATATACAAATGTTCTGTGGTCTGGGGCCTGGTTTGTGCAGATATGTTTACATCTCATCTACAATGTGCATCTACATTTCAAAATAAATGAACTGTACAAAGACAGACCCTATTCGCAACCAATTGATTTGACGTATAACTTTAATTTTTAAATAGTTCTTCAACTTAAAAAAGTCAGAAACAAATGTCAAAATTAGTAAGGAAAAGATAGTTGTTTATTTGAAAACAGAAATTCTTTAAAAAACACAATACCACGGATTGCTTTATATCAATGTCTTGCTCATAAGCCAGAGCTCTTTCAAATCATTAAAAAAAAAACTATGTGTTTAAGGCCCTGTGCTTGTATTGTGCAGAATTTGCTGTGCTCAGGTGAATGGAGCTGTCATACCAGAGGCAGGGCTGGGACAACAGAATTTTAGGGCGTCACCAGCTATTACAATACTTCTGGAAAAAAAAAGAGAGAAAGGTGTGCCTGAAGCTTTTCACAGGAGAGTGCTGGATAAGACCTGCCACCTCCTACTCCTCCCCCAGTCTCTGGCTTAGACTCTCCCTGATCAGAGGCAAAGAGCTGCACAGCAAACAGGACAAAGCTTTCTGCTTGGTTTTCGTGTACCCTGCATGTACAATAGATTTATTTTAGCTCCAGTGTCTTCTGCTTCCAACTTCTCGCCATACCTGGGAATTCTGCTTACCTGTCTAACTACGGACACATACACAAATTTTTCTTTTCTTAAGGCAAATGCTTTGCTAGTTGCTAATCTGAGCACAAAATGAGTATGAACGGGTCCCACACTCGGATCAATACCCTAGGCCGGCTGATCAGAACAGAATCTGGCCAGGATATTTCCGGCAGGTATGATATGATGAACAACCATAAGATGAGTGTTGGAGGAGGAGGAGGGGCACAGAAGGTGTTCTACACCCAACACAGCTACAGCGAACAGACTGGAGACAGCTATGGGTGAGAAATTTAAAAATAAATGTTGCTTTGCGCCTGTTAACTGTATTTTTTTTTAAATATTTAAAAGATATCTATGTAAACAAAACTAGCTTGATGTATAAACTTTTAGTGTGAATGTTTGAAATTATTTGTATCCCTGCATAATTCATTTCTAATTGCAAATGTATATGGCGGCATTCAAGTTTGCTTGATACATACACAGGATGTTGTTGCTTTCAGCTTTGCTGTACAGCACGGTGCCTGTATTATTTATGATATTTCTATGATCTATGTGTTGGACAACATATTAAAAACTATGCACTCCCTATGTGGCTAATTTGTTAGGCGGTGAGGCTGACTGACTGTGGTCAATTACAGAGCCCCCTCTAGTGTTGTGGTAACAAAGCATGTAGAAAAGTTCAAATTGTAATAAAAAAAAGCACTATGCAAAACACTGCAATGACAACTCAAATATGTGTTCACTGAAGATACCCAATACATTTCCTTTCCTATCAATGTAAATATTTGCATGCACTGGTAGTGAGCTATGGTAGATTGTGCCAATGATCCTACTAGAGAATGCCATCTTCACAAGGGTAGGGCATCATATTTTAAGTTTCAACTTCAACAAGGAAGTAGCTTGCTGTTTGTAAACTTACATTGGTTATCATGCCTGGATGGATAGTCGTGGCTGTTTCTGTTTGTCTATTTCTATTTCGGTCCTATATACATTCCTTTACTAAACAAACCTGTACTATAAACGACTGGCATTGCTGAATTTAAGTTACCTGGCTGTCAAGCTGACCATCTGGCTTCAATACCTTCTGAATTATTGACCCAAAACAAATGTGCTGATCATTAGTTCTTCTCTCAATCTTACCTGATCTGCACACTTGTTCATGGCCTTGGAAAGTTTTATTAAGCCAGAGACAATTGAAGAGCTAGCACTGAAAAAAGACTGTAGGGATTGGTATTTCCTTTTAACTTCTCCTAGTACAGGTTATGAGTAAACAAGGTGGTCCATTTTGGCCTGAAAGTCTGCAGTTGACTGCTACTGAATAGAATGGAGGTATGGGTAGTACTTGTAGGTGGACAAGTCCCATGGGTGCCCACATAAGGCATAGACAGTTCAGATTAGGGGTGTAAAGTTAGGACAGATATAACTTGCTTAGAAGACCATTGGATTTCTTACAATCTGAAACAGAAAAGGAGGTTTCTTGTTTTTGCACATGTACGTATACACTGCAGTAGGTCCATACTGCAATGTTAGCTGAGGCTGGCATGCTTCTCTTTAGCTTTTCATATCCCTCGAAGTGAAACCGTTTATGTACATTGACTGCTCAGCCTCCTCCCTTTCTGTACACAGGCATATAAACAGGTTCTGGACATGCATCCAATGATTTTTAGATTAGTATTTGCATGTGTGTACATCAATGTTCATGCATTTACATGTATGGTACCTGAGCTGCAATAAAAATGGATTATGGTCACAATGGCAGCTCATCCAACTATGTACAAGAACAGAAGATGTGCAAGCAGTACCTTTTAGTGGACTTTTGTCTTCATTGTTTAAGAGTATCGTTATTGGAGTGGTGTCCCCCCCCCCCAAAAAAAAATGAGCACCAAGACTTTTTAAGCAAACAGCTGTTCTATTTTCTAATTCTGGAACTCTTTTTTGCAATGATATTATAGTTGAATAATTGCTAGGACCAATTCAATTTGGACATGCTTGCTTGTTAACACATAATTTAAACTAAGATGTGCCATAAAGCAAAATTCTTGTAATGTATTTTATTCTTAAATGAAAGTATAGCATTTGGACATGAAGATGTTCATCACTGACTATACTGCAGGTGGTGACTTGTTTGTACAAGAAAAACAACATGGCATGTCTAAGTAAAAGGCATGCAGAACTCCCAGCCCCCTTTCTTGGTAAAAGCTGCAGGTTTAGCAGCCACTGTAATGAGATCACTGGACTTTATTCTCAAGAAGTTGCTAGGCAGACAGGAATTTTTTTTCTTGCTCCAGGCTTTCCTAAAAGGCTGATAGTGTGTGTAGGAGGTTTAGCAGGTTTCCTGTATCTCTCCTTTTCCCACCAGTTATGAAGCACTCCCTCCACTATCAGACAAGATTCACACATTGTTACATATGATTCAGAGTTGACAATGTGAAGGACAAGTCTACTTTATTTCAGATAAACTCATGAGTCATGTGTAACAATGTTTTTGTTATACTTTCTCCAGTCCAAGTCCTTGGTTTCAGTGTTGGGTTGACCAACTCTAGCCAAGTTTTTTTGTCATTTAGGAAAGGGCAGAGAATGATTTAAATCTCTGTCAGTTTTATATGCTACTTGAAAAAGAAACAGAGAAATCTTTTCATTGGAGTCATATCCAGGAGTAAAACATGGTGGTAATGTCAGATCTTGTCAATTCTACCTAAAACAATAACAGTCTGGAATGATTCTCAGATCTGAAGTAAATTGGAGTTTGTATATTTTCTTTGTGAGTACAGTATATGAACCTTTAATCTCCACCCTGGTTGTCATCATTTTTAAAAAAGGCTTTGATTGTGTGGTATCTAATTATAGATGTAACATGATGTAATTTTTTGTGTGGAGGATCATGCTGGAAAATGAATTTTGGAAGTTTATCTAAAGAAAGGCAGGGTCAGATTGTCTATTATTTTTGTTTTGTTATAATTTTACTCCCATACCCCCAGCATGTGTTTAAGTAAGTGGTCTGTGTTTGTTATGAGGTAGCATTAAAGTTATCTTTGTATTTCATCTCTGTGTGTTTAGATGATGTTTTCTACTCATTCTGCTGCTTGGAGTGACCTTACATTCCAGGACAGTACCGTGCCCTCCCCGCCCCTAACAAAAGAATGTGTCTTAGGGAAAATGGACAACTCTAAATCTTCAGCCACTTTCATTGTCTGTTTTTTTTTTTTTTTTACAACTCTGCAAAGGTTGTGGGTATGTGATGCAAAGCTAAAAGATATTCAGTTCTTTGCAGTAACTGAATAATGCAATATTTTCAAGGCTTTTGCCCCTACTATAGCAACCACTTTCAGCTTTATGCACAACAGTTCTTTTAATTTGCTTTTCAGCACTTTGTACATTAATCTGCTATTACTAACAAGCTCTATCGTAATGAAACTGGAATGTGATCTTTGTTCACTAGCTTTTATGGACTCTGCAACGGTTGAAAAATTCCCATCGTAAAGACTAATAAAAGATTAAATCCCAGCTTTTCAATCAAAATAACAACAAAAACATGACTTCTCAACTAAAGTAAATGTACAACTATGCCTATTTTGTTTGGTGGTTACAACTATATCAGTAAAGAGAGATTGTGAGGACCATTCATTGACATGCTCAGCAGAGACAATACAATGCATATAACACAATGGGACAACTAATAAGAAGGCAATTCTGCTCAGGAAAAAATCACCAACATCTGACTAAACAGTAGCAACAACTGCAAACAATGTAGCACATAACTAAACAGCAACTCTGAACACCAGTTATCATTTCAAGACAAACATGGACAAGGAAGCTGCAGAGAAATATGAAGGCTTCCATTGGTGACCCTGCCTTCTGAAAATGTCATGGTGTTCAATATCTTTAATACCTTCAGTCACTACATACACACGTCCAATGGTTCTCACCCAATAATCAGCACAGGGCCGATATCTGACGAGAATCTGGCGTGTGTACAGTGCCCGTCGTCCATCGTCCAAACGACCGTCCTGGCGGATCCACGGACGACGAATGATCCTAGTGCAAGGTAAATGGGGAGAGCGTGCAGCGGAGTGCCACTCCGTCGTTCTCCCCCCTCCCCTTTTCATAGAGCAGAAGGATGCCGTATGTACAGCACTCGTTCATGCATCGTGTAGTCCTTAGTTGTTGGAAAGGATCGTGAAAGATTCTTTCCAATGACTATATTTGCATGTCTGTATTGCCGAATCATGCTTCCATGCTTTCAACCACTGAAACATGTTGGTCAGGTGTTCTTACTGTTTATGCTGCAGATTTGGTTTCAGATCAGAGACTCTTCCACCAAGTGTAAATAAGGCTGGCTGAATGGACAGGAGCCATCTGAGGAGTGATCATGTCACCAGTGCAGGCTATCTGCCCTCATAGATCTTTGAACAGCCTATGTGGAACTGTGTCTCTATATTGGCAGGAAGAACAATGAAAACAGGTGGAATTGGGGAGAAAGAACCCAAGAAAGGCCAATTTCCAGTTACTTTATGACTGTTGCTGTTAATGTAGGACCGTAACTATGTGTGATGTCTCTCTCTGGAAAAACTATTAGAGGCCCCACTGTTAATCTACAGTTTGTATACAATATCTTTAGGATTAATTTCATCCTAATGTATTTTGCAAATACTACTACTACCATCAGACTTGAATGCAGCTTAACACTTTAAATCTTAATGTATAATTGGCTGAATAGTTGTTACTACATAATGCCTTATTTTTTGGTCAAAAGCCATTTAAAACACAAAACTGTGCTTTGCATAATATCATCCAGGATCATCCAGAATAATATTCCATATGCCAGTACTAACATGCACTGTAACCTATGTAGGAAAGGCTTCCAACTCCCATATCCTGCTTATTTCCTACCCATGGCTATACCGGCACAGAAATACAAATTTCAATACATCATTTAGATGAAAATGTTTGATAATAAAGCCTTTGAGAGGACTAATGCTTGATGATAATTCTTCACTTCAGAGTGAACTGATACGACCCGAAAGATGCCACAGGTGGAGGTAAAAAAATAATTTTTTATTTATTTTACTATATGCAGGAGCAGATTTTACAATCTCATATATCAGAGGTAAAGAGAGAATTGCACCCGACAATTAAACACACTTGTACCAACTCCCTAATTTGATGGACAGGATGGGAGCTCAACATTGTTCAGATAAAAGAAGATCTCAAAAAAGCAATGTTTACATTTTAACTGACCCATTACCAGCATTCCACTGCAGCTTTGGATGAATAATAACCCTCTCTGTGTAAAAACATTTAAGGCCTTTTGTGGAAACATGTTAAAAAACTAGTTGTTTTTCCATTGGTTATGGACTTTGAAGGTAGAGCTGTGATTTTTGTTGCCTGAGAAAAACATTCATGATCGCCTAAAGCGAAAATCTATTTTCTGATTAGCAGTTCCCTGTTGTTTAGTGATCCAACATGCTATACCATTAAACGTCCTACGCAAACAACTGCTATTGTGTACAAATTCTGCTTTTCCTTCCCCCAATGGCTCCCAAATTTTACTGTCACTAGAAGCAATCACAAATGATCTTTTCCAATGATCATTGTTATGAATCTTTACAAGTCTAATTCATTGCCAAGAAGAAGTAACTCTAGATACCAAAAAAATTAAATTTTTTATTGTGTTTACTTTGTATATGTGGTATGGCGTGGACCTTAATGCTTAGAATACCATTATTCTGAATGAGGTTAATATTACAAACAAATGAATTCCCATATAAGGATTAGGGAAGGAAAGCCTTGGTTCGCTGCTTTGATCCTTTACTAATCCAACAGTGGTAAACATACCAAAGTTAAACGTGATGGCCCATGCAAACAATCATAAAGTATTACATCATCCCTCCAATGCAGACAGCCTACATACTCCTGGATGTGAGTAACATACCTGCCTCCACCCCTGTAAATGAATCCACTATTATCCCACACCGTGCTTTGTTGTACAGCACGTCATTTTTAGAAAAGCCAGCCTGTTGCATTTATAAGCTAGATATTATAGGTAATAAACTTGTGTGGGAGTCACACTTTTTCCTAAGTCCAGTTTTAAGATGGATCTGAACAAACTGACTAATTGGACTTGGTCTCATGAAATGAAATGAAATGAATCATGGTTTTTATTTTTGTATATAGTTTTTACTTTTCTACCTAGTTGTTAAGAAAAAAATGTCAATGGACAGAAGGCTTTCCGGATGGATCTCCATTTATTATACATTATTAAAGCAATATCAGCTATACCATAATTGTAAACTCACTGTAACAAATGCCTAATGGTGCTTTATGGGGCATGGTGGTGTTGACAAATACTTGTTAGAATCTCATGTCTATATTGACAGAACAAAAGCAAATAATCATATGGAGTTTCCAAAATCTTTCTAATGTATGCAATGTACCTACAGATATTTTTTGGTGGTTTTTCCTTTTAAATATATACCTTACCTTGTCTTGAAGGTATGCCATGTAAAACTTACCTTCTGTGTTCTGTTTGCATATTTGCCAGAGAACATGGCTTGCAGTCCCTCAGATTGTCGCAGTGATCTCACTCTACCTTTGGGTAATATTACATGGAATATATATATGAATTCTATGTTATTTACATAAACAGAAAGATTTTCTTTTCCACTTTGTCCTGTGGACTATATGCAAATGTGGCAATTCTCAGTTAATGTTTACTTGATATTTGTTCTACCGTGGAAAAGATTTTACTTTCACTGCAAGTAACATTTATATCCCAAAACTAGTATGTGACTAATTTCCGCAGAAAGTCGTAGCAAAGTATTGCACATAGTTTCCATTTCCCCTTCTCAGCAGGAATTATGTATATTAGCTACTTTTTCAAAACAAATATTTTGTCTTTAGCAGTGTAGAGTAATCAGCAGCAATAGAATGCAAAAAGCAGTATTCCACAGCAAGCAGACCTTCTATATTATAGTTTTTAGATCAGTTTTGATCTGATCTCCAATTGTGTGGGGATAGCTAATACATTTTGCAATTAGTAATAGTCTACTTACAGGGTAGCCGGTATGTTTTTTTTAGGTGTACAAGTTTTTTACAATTAATTTTTGTACGTTTTAAATGATTTTTGTAAAAATTTTAAATAAACATTTGATACAGGATATATTCACAACAATGGTTTTGCAGAGAAATCGGTTTCAGAGTACCTAACATTAGCTTCTTCCTGAGGCTGCCTTTGTCTCTTTCTAACTGAAACTCCATACACATCTACACAAAGCAGGGAGGGAGGTGAAACAAGTCACTCCTCTGAGTCATGGCACCCTTACACAGTGGATGGTCATCCAACAATGGTTTGCTAAATCCATGAATATTCGACTGTTAACGTGTAATTTTGTAACAACTAATGAAGATCATCTGTACCCATTGTCCATTGATGTCCAGATGTCTGGCCTGCTTGAAATGTTTTAGGGTTCCCCAGTGCATGCAAAGATTGTATAAAGTGCATCAAAGCTGCACATCATCATCAAATAGGTGATCAGTTTACCAAATAAAATTTATATAACTTATATTACTATTTACTGAACATGACAACTTTTGGTTTGATGTTCATTGGCTGTGTATGGGAAGCCTTAGACAAATATGCCAAACAGCCCAGTCCTGTCTGATTATTCTCTGCTGCAGTTCTTCTGCCACCCCCATTACCCCATTATTTTCACTGCTTGCATTTTAGGAAATGCATTTAATGATGAAATTACTGAATACAAAGCAAAATAAATGTGAATCCATGGAATCTGCCAGGACTTTAGCAATATGATTCATGTAGAGTAGGGAAAAAGTATCAAGAGATTAAAAACCCTTTCCTACGCTATCTAATGCCTTTTTGTAGCTCTAGATCATATATATCATTTTTTTACTGTGTGGCATTTCAGAACTGTGTACCTTGGCATAAGGGAATATCAGGTGGTTATACATACTTTACCTGATAGTGCAACCTCAGATTAGGGATTAATTCTATACCCCCCTAGTACCAGAAGCCTAACCTGCGAATTTGTATTACCAAGAACATGGTGTCAGGAAAATTGATTACCAGTTGACATGATATGCAGTACTGTGCAAAGTCCATAGTCATGTCTCAAACTGTCCCACAGAGCAGCTCCGAATCCAATGTCCCTACTATACTCGTATGTCAATAACCTACCAGTAAATTTTGGAATGTACAAGAAATCAAAGTTCCTAGAAAAAACCCACACAAACATAACATACAAACTTAATCCAATAGTTTTTTTTCCTTTAGAGCAATATTTTCTTCAGTTTTATGCAGGAATGTACAGGTGTTGCTGTAACCTGTCCTTCCACACATACTTTACACCATAACCCTTTTCTATAACTATGGTGGAACAACAGATGTCCGGACCAAGACATGGCCTGCTATGCAGTAAATCTGAATATTCAGCTACAAATGCAGAACTCGTTTCCTGCATGTAGGGGGAATGAGGAAAGGCCATAGTTTATGCTATTTCTTCACTAGTATTCATTGTAATAGTTGATAAAGAATACTTTATTCTGTTTGTTCATTTTTTTCTGTGTAATAAGCAAATAGACCTGCTCATCCCTTGCTCAAAATGCTGCTTTACAGGGATTGCAAGAGGTTAATACCATTTTTGTTATTTGTTAGTCCAAGCTTTGATACTGATATATTGCAAAAATCTTTAGAAAAGTAAAAGCAAAGAGCATAAATTCACTGCAATTGCTTTACAGATACAGATGCTTGGTACAAAGACTTGAGCAAGCAGTATTTTTGTAGTAATGACTCTGTAGGCACACCTTCAATTTATTAGTCAGCATAAACATAGTAAAGCACATAAAATGTATATAAAGGGAGGGAGCAATGCTGCACTTTGCTTATTAATAATAATAATAATAATAATAATATTAATAATGGCCTATGAGTGCCAAGAAAAATTATTTTTACAGTCAGGTCTCAGGACCTGTACCCTGGACTCAGGAGTAGAGGGATTATCATTTGTATGCCCTATTATTCCTGCATGATACCCCAAAGAATGAGAACTGTCAGACCACACAACATTTTTCCAAACGCAAAATAGTATCTTTGTTTTCCTGTTCAGATTTACCAGGGGAGAAATCTGCTATGGTCTTCTTCTGTTTGTTTATCCTCTTTAGGATTTGATGTGTTAAATACAAAATCATTGCATTAAATTTTCATTTCATGACCTCAGGCTAGCTCTAAAACTGTCTGTTCTGAGGAGTTGTGTTTCTATACATTTATTAAAGTAGTCTGTACATTTAAATAGATAGTTTTTTAATTATGACGTACTGCAATATTTTTAAAAAACAGGACAGCAGAGTAGGAATAGACCAGACTCCAGACTCCATGCTTTACATTGTGCTGTTAGGCTAGGTACACACATGCAATTGTTCTCGTCTGATAATCGGCTCAGGGTCGATATTGGATGAGAATCTGGCGTGTGTACAGCACTGGTTGTCCATCGTCTGAACGCCTGTCCTGGTGGATCCACGGACGATGGACGACGAACGATCGTATTGGAAAGTGAAGGGGGAAAGAGCACAGCAGGGTGCTGCTCCGTTGTTCTCCCCTCCCCTCTCCATAGAGCAGAACGGTGCCGTATGTACAGCGCTCATTCATGCATCGTGCAGTCGTTGGAAAGGACCGTGAAAGATCCTTTCCAAAAATAATTATTGCACATGTGTACAAAGCCTTCGTCTCCTTTCAATAACATACCCAGAATTAGGAGCAGAGGGATGACCTAATACTTGTTCTGCTTCCTCAATATCTATTTATAGTCTAGGATGGGTAGGTGGCCAGATCAACAACCTAACAATGCTCCCTGCCATTAACAGTGAATGGTAACACAGCACACAATGCATATGCTGTGTTGGTCTTCTGCACAAAAAAATGCAGTCATTAACACAAATTGTAATTCCTTCCTAAGCAGGTATTTCTCTGTGTCTGTGATGCATTGTCTGTTGACAAACTCAATAACATGCCTTATGGTTTTCTAATTCTATCCATGCAATAGAAGTTTTCTTAATGTCTTCATGCAGTTTCAGATTTGCTTATCTTCAACATATTCTGTAAATGTATACCAATCTAGATTGTGATCTCTTTACATATTTAGGTATACATAGAACTCATTAAAATACTCTGGTTCATTTAACAAACGATTTAGGTCCCCGTAATAGAGATTGCCTTATAACAATTAGTGCAAACAAAATGCCAGTAAAAGCCACCTAAGATGAAGACCAGTATTCTTGATTCTGATTGACTACATACAAGCTAAGTGCAATGAAGCTGCACTTATTCAGCTGCACTGTGTGTGATTTGACTGTTGCCAAGCTCTTCTGTAAAAGGGAGAACAGCATGTTTTTGTCTAATACTTATCTTTCTTGGTAAAAGATTTTCTTCACAGAAAGTTTCTTCCAAGAAAGTTTTTGTTCCCATTTCTATTCCAAACGTCCTTTAATATAGATACAGTAACTTCTTTCCAAACATTCTTCAGTCTTTGATTGTTTTGACTTTATGACCAAAAACGTCAAAATGCACTGTACCTACCCATTTAGTATAGAGTGATGGTGCCTACTGATAGCCCCCTCCATGCTTCCCTACTGCCACCCAACAGGACTCGATTTAAGTAGTTGGCTTCTTGTGCCAGAGTGCTATTACCTGGGGCAGGTCACATGCTTTCTATACCTAATAGCCCTGCTCAGTAATAGCAACACAGTAATGGTTTTGCTGCAGTGGGAATGCAATGAGGGAGAACAGGTGAATATACTTAAATGGAATATAATGAGCTAGGAAGTACTGCTACTTTGCTCTGAATAGGCAAAATAACAGTAAATCCTTAAACATCATTAATCAAAACTCTTTTGGTTCCAAATGCCAAATTTAAGCAGGACTCACAAATTCTAAAAATGTAAAACACTTATAGCACAATGTTTACAGCCTTATGACCATAAAAAAACAAGTGCTGGAGTGAACCATTGCCTAAATAGTGCCATTGTCATTAATCCATAACATTTTAAAGGTGTCACCAGCACACGGTCAGATCATCAAAGAGACATTCATTTACACTCATAGTATTTGTGTGACCCCCTTCTTCATGCAGCATTGCAGAAATTGTCACATGCCTACTAACATAGCTGTGAACATGAAAGTTTCTTCAAGTTAATAAACTGACTTACCGGTAAATGATAATGCCAACTATTGCCTGCAATCGGTACTTTCCTGTTTCTGTGATACTGGCCTCAAGAAGATGGTTGTTTTATTTTCCTTTCTGCTAGTTACAGAATTTATCTGTGAACACCCTATATTTATTTAACATGTTGACACTGGAAAATGTGTAGAACCTTGAGTTAATGAAGCCCAGGTAGTGTTTTTGTACTTTCATCCTTGGTTCCAGTTATATGCACATGTCATGGGCAGGGTGGGTACAAGGACACGTTACCATGTTCTGGTGGCTTTAATTGTTATATAATTATAATACATACCTACCTGATGACCATTGTAGGTAGCAAAAGTAAGGTTTGCTTGAAGAAACCTACATAGAATTAAAACACAGAAATTAGACAGCTGAACTGATTTATCTGTTGCCAGGAGTTTTACTTTTGGCCAGTGTATGCTCTGATTTCTTTTGTAAATTGTCCCTTGGTTCTAGCACTAGTTTTATATGTGGGTGTAATTACAGCAAACATTTTTAGTTGAATGTTACAAAGCTCCTCTAACCTGTACATCTTTTAAATGAGTCAGCATAATAATCAGCCTTTTGTTACTTGCATACAAGTTGAGACACTGTTTAAATGAAACCATTCCCACCCATTCCAAACCAGCAAAGGCTTGTTTTGGCAGTCGCATAAGTCTTCCATGCAAGGTGTTTGACACCGATGAATATTTGACAAAGTGGAAAAACGTTCATGTTATTGTGTGACCTCATCCAAACACAGATGGTACGGCAGTCGCTTCTGTAGCATTACCCCTGATTTGTATCTTTACTGTTTTTGTTCAATCCATTAGAACGACACAAATAACTTTTCATGTTTAGCCCTTTACCAATTATTTTACACAGGACTCCTATGAAACTTCTGTATTTAAAAATCATACTTTGTATCATTGAAAGACTAATATAAAGCAACATTGTAACTAGTCAAAACAAGTTTTTGATTGGCAAAAACTGGTCTATAACTGGCTGAGATTAGCTGCTGTTCACGAACCATATAGACACAGCAAATCTGTCATCAGTATTTATCCAACTGACCTGGAGCCAGGCCACTACTAAACAAGTCAATATGTTTTATAAAAACACTTAGATTCTCATCAGGTGTATTGATCCGGCAGTATGGCCGATATCTTTTCTGTGCTTCACAAGTGAGCATTTAGAAATATTTAAGTTTGTTTACTAAAAAAGTTAAGAATATTCACACAATTCCAAGTCACCTTCTAAACTATGTGGTTCTCCTACAACGCTACTCTATTGTGCAGTGATGTAGGGGTTGGCAGATGGAAGAATTGAATGCAGCATGAAATGCCAGCATCTCCCAGAAGTGTACAATGTAAAAAAAACTTTAGCCAAGTTATTCTTTAAAACCTCAAATTAAACAAGTTAAATAGAAGTAAATCACTGGATATAATATCTGTTTCTTGGGTCATATGTGCTTGCACAATGTACTACAAGTTTTTTTACACTTATCCTAAGTTTCAGACAGTGACAAGTTTTTCAGGTATGACGCTGTGAAACTCAAAGGTACAGGAGAGATTATGAAAGAGTGGGGCTTTCTCAGGAAGTAGGCAGTGAGCAATTAGAAGTTCTCAATATGTCAATGGGAAATAAATACAAGGGAGGTTTTTTGCCTATATGCAGAGGTAGACAGCTACAAACAAGACACATTTATACAATGAGGTTTTTAATTTCAAAAGTTTTTTTTTTCTAAAGGTAATACATACACTTCTTACTAATTATCAAAGTTTGCTTTGAGGATTTGCTTTGTTTAAATTTGGCTTTATTTGGGCTTTAACTTGGCACAAGTGGCATAAGCAGCGTGGACAGTAAAGGATTTATGTTTGACAGTTATGCAAAGTATTTGCTTTGCATGGTTCTGTTTTTAAAATTAGTGATGAAGTTGATTTAGTTGAGTAAAACAGTTTTAAGGAATACAAATAATCTTATAACTGTCCAATCAAAATAAGACCTTTGGGCACACTTAATCTACGTTGTGATTAGGTATGGGTAGATTTTGGATTTTGATAAGATTAGTTTGCAGAATGTGCCCTAATACCAAATGTAATAAAAATGCTGGCCCATTTCTGAACCCCCCTATCGGACGCTGTGTAACCATTATAAAGGATATTGTAAATAGGGGTAGTTTGATAGATCCATTCGCTTAGTTAAATACCCTTGGATGTTGAAAGATAGAAATCTCTTTTTGAATGTTTTGCTTCTTTTAAGTGAAGCTGTTGACAGGAGCTATTTAGTTAAATCTATCCCAATGCCAAAAATGTAAGCTAACTATTCAGACTTGGTAAGTCCAGGTGTTCTAGCACTTCAGTGGCTATATGCGTCTTTCAGGTGGGTGACTCATTTGTAAAACCAGAACAGGATGACAGTCCTGGTGATTGATGCTCCCATATTTTTACCCCGGGAAGTTTTTGCGCATACTAATTGATAATTCTCCTCACTATCCAATATAACAATTATGGTTTTTTTTTCCATAACAGACAAAGTGGTACCATGTCCCGGCGGCCAAATACTGTTCAGGATATGCTGCAGACCATATCAGCCAGCTTAGCAAGAGCAGAGATGATTGTGCAGCATGTAAGTATTTTCCTTTTTCCAAAAGTTTTGTTTGATAGCCCCATTTAGATGTACCAGTAAGTTCAAACACCATATCTGGGGTAAACTGTGGTCTGTCAAAGCTGAAATCTCGGCAGATATAAAGTATCAATGTGAATGCATCTCTGTAATCATTTATAAATCATTAAATGTGTATTGTAAATGCAAGTACTGGTAAGTACCAAATTTTCATCTTTATTTGGGATGTTGCTCTCCCTGTACAACAGGCCGGAAATGTGAGTGGCAAAACCAGCCCAAGGAGCTTACCTATTCTTGTGCTAAAAAACTGCATACTAACAGGAGGAGAATTCAGAGAAATACAAGGATAAGTTCAACCCAGTGCTGCTTTTCCTTTACCTGGGGCTGGGGAGGGTCCAAAAATTAGTTTAATGACCAAAAATTAGCAAGGGGGATCTCTGGTCTGAATTTAGGAGATACAAAAGAAGCTGGTTTTTGTTTGTTTGTTTTTTTTAATCTCTCTTTTAATGAGCCTTTAATTTTTACAGTATTATTTTGCTTCGATTTCTGATTTATAATAGGTTAATTTATATTAATTTTTCCTATATATTTGTCATGCATTATGTTCAATATTTAAAAAAAAGGAAATATTTTCAGCTGATGTAAAGTATACAAAAAACCCATAATAATGCAGACTTATTGGAATTAACACAACCTAACAGGTGAGCTGTTCTAGTTTGCAACTTTAATTTGCAGAATCATTGATTAATTGGAGACATAATGTTGAGGTAATCTATGATGCAGCCCAGCATGAAAGCACCACTGTATGAAGTGTATCAAAATGAGGAATCAAGATATGTGGAAAAAATATATAAACTTTTTTTTTAATTTTATAAAGAAGGTTTCCTTAAATGCAACAAATCATCAACTATAAACAATGTAGTTCATGTATGCATCCAAATTTTTGGATCAAATCCTTCAATATTGCTGCAAGCCTTTTATAGAACCAATGCCAGGATATTTGCTCTTAATTCAAGCGATAGTGGGAATAGACAGGCATCTAGTTTCAATATGTGAAAACATGTATTTTAGAAAAATACCTGTTCTGTGCTTTCACAAAATGAAGTCACCATAAAGTAACTTAGGCAACATATTAGGTAAATATTTGGAGTAGAATTTAGCATATTCCTGTGATTTGGTTTATAGGTGAAAGCTTCATGTAACTTGGTGTTAGACTTTTTCAGTTGAGGCGTCGGTTATTAATCTGCATGCTATGTGCAACAGAAGTGGACTTTTTCTGCCAGAATAATGTCTATTAGACCCCTGCTGTTTAATATTTATGTGACTGCATCAATTATATCTATGTCTGCAGCTGCCTGCAAACGTCTGTCTGTACTAATGTAACTTCTCCATAGTGGCGGCACTTCAGAAAGGGAGCAACACTTATAAAATCAAATCTTTGGACCCATTTAACTCTAGAATACAGGCATCCAATCCCTTTTCCAGGGGTAAAGACAAGAAAGTATTATAAACCAAATACTAGTGCTTTTGCATTGTGTAATGCATTTTAATATGCATATTATTTTACCAGCAAATATTTAGGCCTTGCACATATATCAGCTGCTTGTTACATTCCTCTTAGACCTTTGAATTTTAACAAAATTCTTTCCATCTAGTCTAAAGTTGATGAACAGGACATACAGGAAAAAAAGACAAAATAATTGATTATGAATTTACCTTTAGATTAATGTTTAAGTCTGCAATTTTTAAGCTGCAGTCCAGCCATGTCTTGCATTCTTCTGTATTTGTCACTTGCTGGTTTGTCTTGTGCTACCATTGTGCATACCAGCACCTGCATGATTTCTTCCTTAATTCCAGGGATATCCACTTTACTGGGTAGCACTTGTAGGGTAGCTGGGGAGGGCAAATAAGCACAGTAGCTGGTGGCAAAAATGATTTTATCTGTAATGCCTGGTACACTTGTATGTTACCTTTAGGAAGCATACTTGTTGAATAGCTGATGGTCACAATAGTTCCATCTCTAAAGTTGGGTGTACTTGTGAAGTAGTTTATACACCTGGTAGTGTAACCAGAGAATACTAATCTGTACAAGTGTATCCTGCACTTGATAAGAAGATTAATTCATTTTGATCAGCAGCTACTGAGGGAAATTCCCCTGCAAGCTACCGCACAAGTGCCACCCATTGATGGTGATGCTGATAGATTTATGGCATAAAAAAAGCTCTGCTACATAGGAGGTGTGCTTTATGTAAATGTTGAGCCCATGACGTATGTCTTTTCTGATATCTCATGGAAATCGGGTAGCAGAAGCGCTGCCCAAAGGATGAACAGAAAACCTTGTATGTGATTTTGTCATAGGAGGATGTAAAGTTTAGGTTTAGCTAATGTTTTAAAATTTAATTTTCCTAATTTTAGTCAACATTACAAAAACGACGGCAGCAACCTGCCAACATTTTCCTCTGTCCTAGTAGTATCCTTATTAGGATAACACATTTTCTGAATACCACCCAACACTTTAAAGGGAAGTTCCAGCTTTAGAACAAACTGCATGTGGGTTCAGTTTAAGATGAATGATCTCTGAGCCTGTGCAGACTCAGGTCACCCAACATATATGCATGAAATACTGGTCCTACAGATGAAACTCAATAGAATAATAGAAATAAAATGTGAATGGCCATGCATTATCTGTGCACTTCTTCAGACTATCATTTAAAAATCTAGATGGATCACGATTATAGGTACTTTAGGTTTTTCCTCCCAAATTTGCATTTTTTCATCCAGTCCAGAATAGGTATCCCATCCTTCTCTTTGCTGGTTTATAAATGAATACAGAGCTTTTATTTATGTCTTCCTGCAATTCTGCTTTAACCATCTTTGATGCTTAGATAATATTTTATTTTTCTTTATTCTGCAGGAACTGCAGTATGGAGATGGAGGCACATTGCTCCGTAATAGGGATCTGGAAGATTGTCTTGGGGGTGCCCGTGAGCAAATGGATATGGTGGAGGGATTGATCAAGGAAATGAGTATGATGGGACAATCATGTGATTCTTATCATAGAAGGTACCAATCATGTAAAATATTTTTGTACTGTGTGTTCATGTGAAAATTCCTTACCACACAGTAATATATTGTGTTTTTCTAGATTGCTTCAGCTTTATGATCAAATGCGTGCCATTGATAAAGCCATTCAAGCTCCACGCTTGCGCAAAGGGTCAAAGGGTGGTGGATTTTCCTCTCAGAGTGGCTCAGGATGGGATGATTACACCAAGCGTACAACCACGGAAACATTGAACCAAATCCGTCAGCAAAGGGTAGGTACAAACCAAACTAGAAAAAGCATTTATGTCAATACACTTCCTAACTAGAGCTCCACTTCACAGATGAAAATTATTCAAAAGGAACCACCTGAATACTTGATTATAGGAGAATTGATTTTGTAATATTAGGACTATTCTTATTAGCTCTTTGCAGTGTAATTTACAGCAACACGGGTTAATATTCAGGTATTTGTGTGTTGCACTGCCTTTCATTCTGACACATTGTCATACAGGTCATAACCTGTGGTTGTCTGTCTCAAAAAATTGTAGTAAATACATCTGAAAATATCCCGCACTGATTCTGTTAAGCATTGCCTTGCTGTGTGGCAAAACTGATAAATGGCCTCCTCTGTGCTGCTTTTTCTGCAGTGCGACAAAGTGAAAAGGCCTGCAAACACAGCCACAAAACTAATACCAGTATTATCCATTATCTTTCTGTTTTCCACAAATATTATGTGCATAAAACAGGTTTTTAATGCTTTGTGATAGCAACTTTCCAGAGCCGTAGTCCTGCAACAATAGCTGTTAGAGTATTAATGATGAGGGATAATAGCAATAAGTCAGCACATATAGCTCCAGTCTAGCCTGTCTGCATTTATTATTAAAGCTCAAAGTCCTAAGTGACTCTTTATGTTCAGAATGGCTTCCCTTGTTGGAAAGGTGCCACCACCCCTGCAGGTATGGGTGTGCCGCTGTATAGCATGTTGCTTCAGCACTGCAATTACTGCTCTGAATTATACATTATTCACATCCCCACCCATCTTTTTTTCAGTTCTTCAAGAATTCTCTTTTTCTACAAAACTAAAAACTTAAAGCTACATTTTTTTTTCAAACATCACGTCTTATAAAATGTACTAAATGTGGTAAAGATATATTTACTAAACATGTATTTCTTATATCCATGCATGATACACGCGCACAACTAATGTTATTCAGGTTATGGGTGTTGTCTGCAAAGCATGTATGCTCCTTGCCATGCACAGGAGTAATGTGTATGTAATCACACATACTCCATAACATTAGGTTACTGCAAATAAAGGTTTTGCAATACTAATTTGCACCTTTGTGTTCTAGCAATTAAAGGTCTTCAAAGGTGAAAAGACTAATTATTTTTTATGTCAATGGTTTTTATTCAATTTTGTAAATTTTTAGTGCATTAGACATTCATATATACCACACAGAGTGTATTTTTTACCAATAAATACATTCCCAATTGCCAATTCTCAAACATTCCACCTTTCATGGGTCTTCTGTGCAGTGTTCATAGTTATGTAACTGTGGTAAAATGAGTTAACAAAGTAGCAAGTCCTGTTTTAGTGACATTCTGCCACACCCTGACTACTTGAAGAAAGTAGTTATCTAAGTGGGGACACAGTAATAAGAACCTGACAAAAAGCCTTTGTTTCTGTTGGGGATGTTTTTCCCATTTTCTGAGCATTTGACAGGGAAGTAAAGAAAAAAAGCAACACAAGGTCAGATCAATAAAAATTTAACCAGCAAAACAAACCAATTATCAGCCTCATCCAAAACTAAATAAAATGATTTGCCTGGAGTTAGGCTATATATCACGAATAATCATTCAAACTCCTGTTTGTATTTTTAGCGTCAGATGGAGAGTGTTGATTGGGGATTTGATGCCACTTCTGTCGAACTGCAAATTAGCAACCACAGAAAATTCCACAATGCGATTGCTGACTACCGCTGGGAGCTTGACAAAATTAAAGCAGATCTGGTAACCATCCATTTTTATGTTATACCTTTACAGTACCTAAAATGTAAGATTATAGTCAACATGTTTGGTTTTTTAGAAATGATATGGGAATATTTTTATAATAAAGTTGTGCTTTGCTTTAAAAGTTGTATCCATTTTCAATTGTCATTTTTTGCCTCAATATCCTTCTAAAATAGTGCACTATTGTCATTCACACTGGTTCACACTCATGCTGTCCCACTTCCCTGGATGGATTGGAACTAGTGTCATTTAACCTCTTCCCCTTGGCTTTGGCCATTATATATTTGCCTCCCATTGTCCCAAGGATTACAGGTACTCGGTCATCACACTTACCCCTTACCGCTGCACTTATGTCTATTCAGCAGCATCCTGCAGCAATGTCTAAGCACTGCATAGAGAGAAATATAGTTCTTAATGCTGCATGTCCATGCGTAGGGATGTGGGAGTCCTAAATGGTAAGGGTCACATAACTGCTACATTTATCAAATTTTCCAGATATTGGGGCATTTTTTTTAAATATAAACAGTGTACAACGATAATAGGTGAGGAAGACTGTGACTTGTAACAATCAATGAGCAAAGCTTGAACTTGCCACCTATTTTAGCATGCAAAATAAACTTGTATGGGATTCATTATAGGTCACTGATATTTGATTCAATATGAATAACAGCATCACAAATATTTTTTTTTTTTTATTTCATCTTCCCCACAACAGAGAGAAAAAGGTGCCATTTACCAACTAGAAGAAGAGTATGATGGATTGCTGGTAAGACTTGAATTTGTTTTTGTTAGGATTCAGATTATTAGGATACAACAAACACATAAATGAGAAAAATGATTTAAAAGTGGCAGAATCACTTGAGAATTTCCCTAAATTACATAAAGTTCTTTATTGCTCACTGTTTTTATAATTGTTATTTTTATTTTTTATGTATAAAGAGCCAACATGTTACACAGTGCTGTACAATAAATAAGGCCTATACACTACAACCCCACATACTTGACAAGTACAACAATCACCCAGGAGGAGAAAAGCACATTTCCCTACAAAGATTACAATCCTACTTTACTTTATTTTTGTAGAATTTGTTTTGATGTATTTATATATACAATGTATTAGTTATAGCCTTATTTTGATGTATTAATTTCATACATTTAGAAAGCTTCTTTTGAAAGAATGGATCAGTTGCGGCAGCTGCAGAACATCATTCAGGCCACATCCAAAGAAATTATGTGGATCAATGACAAAGAGGAAGAAGAACTGGTCTATGATTGGAGTGACAAAAACAGAGACATTCCCAGAAAACAGGAATCATTTTCTGTAAGTTACCTGCACATAACAAAGTTTATGGACTGCTGGTAATTTTACCAGGGCACAGAGGAGCACCATAAATACAAAAGGGATACAAAAATCATCTAATTAAAATATGTTTATGGTCCTATTTTTTTTTAAGTAGGTAACATTTATTTTAAGAAATAAAGCAGTGGACTAAGCAACAAATTTAACAGTGCAGTATTTATTTCAAATAGTATATTTAAATAGTAAATGATTTTTCCATTGCTGCTTTCCAGAAACTGATGAGCCAGTTGGAAGTAAAAGAAAAGGACTTGAATAAGATCAAGCAAGACAGTGATCAGCTGATTCTCAACCAGCACCCAGCAGCAGACAAGATTGAGGTAATTCTAACAATATTACCATGAAATGCGTGTGGTAAAGCAACACATGGCACATGCGTTGGGGTGCTGGGTTGACATTCTTTGTTAATGGCACCCCAGGTGCACCTTAGCATTGCACTACTGTACAATGTAAAGCAGCATGCAGTAACAGTTTTTTATCTGAATATTGAACATTACCTACTCTAGTGATAAGTGACATTGGCACTTCCAACCAACCCATCCTCAGAGGTTTGTCCCAATGAGTCTGGCCTCTTCTGGACCCTTTGTTCCCTCAATGATGATTACTGCAGAAATGTTAACAAGGGCATTTTGTCTTTTAGGCTTACATGGATACACTACAGACTCAGTGGAGCTGGATTCTTCAAATCACCAAATGCATAGATGTCCATCTGAAAGAAAATGCTGCCTATTTCCAAGTAAGTCATTGATTACGAACTTTATATTTTCCTTTACTAAGTAATTTACTTAGCATAACCCAACAATGCCTGACTGAAATAATATAATATGAGCATAATACTTCTGGTTTACATCATGAAAAGCAGTATTTGCTATAGGATTCTGCCATTATTGCTACATATTACTACATTTATTTTGATGTCTTATTCTTACTACTGAATTAATTTCTTTATATATAGTTTTTTGATGAGGCACAGAGCACAGAAAACTATTTGACAACTCTTCAGGATACAATCCGAAAGAAGTACCCATGTGACAAAAGTATGCCGCTGCAACGCGTCTTGGAAATGATTAAAGATCTTGAGGTATTTGAAGATTACAATACATAATTGAAAACCAAGACAATGTTTGTTTACTAGGAGTTGAAAATAAAACTACCATTAGTGAAGTATACATTGTTTGTTACTTGTATGTTCTATTTATTGTGTAGGTTTTAAAATGTATAATGGCAAATTTTTATTTGAAGCATCAAAAATTCCTTAACATTTATTTAGTACAGTATAAAGTATACACATTAAGTTTAAAAAATATAATATAGTGGGCAACCTGGTCTAGACACTGGGTATAGGAGATTTACTTTTACTGCCAGGTGACAATAGAAAGATACAGTTGCCATGATGCCACATCCACCTCTCCCACACATTGGTCCTGCTATTTAAAATGCCGGCAAGAGAGAACAAATCAAATGCCCCTGACCAGTTTTATATATTTAAATTTATACACTGTTTCTAATATTATCATGGTCAATTATTGCACTTGAGGTAAAGAAGCCTTTAGACATTTATTGGCCAACTGAAAATAGTGTTTATCATTTTACCATATAAGCCATAAATCTTATAGCTTTACAATCAAACTATATATTTGGAATAGCAGGGGATAGGATAAAGATAAATCTGAAAACCTTATTAGGATTGTTTTTTTTTTTTAAGGTTAAAAAGAAATAAAAAAGCCTACAACCTCTACTGCCAGAGTCATTTAAACAACAAAGTATTACAGAAATGATGTGGTGGAGGGAAAATTTCACCATACTAACCATTTGGTGAACCCTCATGGTGTAGGTTGATGTTGCTATTAATCAAACTTTTAAATCCTAATCACTTCTTTTTTTTCTCTCTTTTAAATTTTAGAAAGAGCGGGATAAAATTAATGAATATAAAAGGCAAGTTCAAAACCTAGTCAATAAATCAAAGAAAATAATACAACTAAAACCACGCAATCCAGACTACAGGAGGGACAAGCCAATTGTTCTAAAGGCACTTTGTGACTACAAGCAGGACCAGGTAATGTAGATTTACATTTATTCAAAGCAAAGTTTGTTTGGAACAGGTTCATATGAATTTAGAGAATCATGCAGTAATTAATCTCTTGTCTTGTTTCCACATATGGTCCGTTTTTAACCACAAGAGGTATAATAGCACAAAGAGCAGCATTGCAGTGACTGCTATGGAGAAGTTGCTGTCTTTTAATTGTTGAAGTGTGCTATTTTTTCGAAATTGAAAAACCAATGAGCTTAAGTGAAAAAAAAATTATAACACCAAAAACATAATAAAAGGGGATTTTCTTACACACTCACAAAACATTCTTGGATCTAAATTAGATTTGTTGGCCTTTAAAAAAAAATTGTTTTTTAAATGACGTGTTTGTTCTAACTAAATCTACATAACATGTTGGCTTTTAGTATTTTATTACATTAACACATGAGATTGATAAATAGATCCCCAATTCTACAAAAATGCCAAAAATAACTAGAATCTTACAACCTCAATACAGAAAGTAATACACAAGGGAGATGAATGCATTCTGAAGAACAACTCACAACGCAGCAAATGGAACGTGACTGGTCCTGGTGGGTTGGATATGGTAGTTCCTTCTGTCAGTTTGATCATCCCACCACCAAACCCAGAAGCTGTGGATTTGTCTTCCAAGTAAGTTTATAATAAATCTGCTTGTGTTCATTACTGTTACTGTAAGGGTCACAGGTATTCAGCTAGTATCCTGTGAAGAAGGATGTTTTATACAGCCAATTTCTTCAAACTTTGTTCTGCAAACCTCCATACTATTTATCACCCCTGGTGTGTTGAATGGTGTACCTTCTACTGGCCACTGTAGCTGCTCTGCCGAACCCCTAGTCACTGCAGGACACAGTTTCCCACATTTTTTAAGTCTGTGTGGGATGTATTCACCTAAAGTTTTCAAACTGTCTTTTTTAAGCTGTCTGGGGTAGGTGAAGGATCTAGCAAGTCAGTGGGTTTAAGTACAGCTCTATGTAGTACATTTCAGTGAATGCTAAGATACAATATAATCAAATAGTTGTGTTTTCACATTAAAACAAAGAATTTTAGTATGTGATTTAACACAAACAGTTTTTAAAAAATATACACATACACCCTTTTTTTTCAGGATTGAACAGTTTTATGAAGCAATTTTAGCTCTGTGGAGCCAGCTTTATATCAACATGAAGAGTTTGGTGTCCTGGCACTATTGTATGATTGACATTGAGAAAATTCGAGCAATGACACTTGCTAAGGTAATGACTTTGTCCTTTTTATTTTAAATTCTGATGTCTACAAATATTTTTTTTTTTTTTTTTTAGAATATGGAGTTTCACTAACCACTGTGTAAGTAAAAGATTTAACTTGGTTATTAAAAGCATGACTTCATGTTACAGCTGAAGACTATGCGCCAAGAGGACTACCAAAAGGTGGTTACAGATCTGGAGTTACATTACCAGGAATTCATGAGGAACAGTCAGGGCTCAAACATGTTTGGTGATGAAGAGAAGAGGAAAATGCAATCCCATTTCTCAGAAGCACAAAATCATTATCAGAAATTGGTGGTTCAACTCCCTGGATACCAGACTCGAGAAACTACAACTGTTATAACAAAAAAACCACCAGCACCTTCCACCAGTATGTATTTCTGAATAATATGTACTGTAACCTACTTGAATACTGCTTAAACATAATCAGTCATTTACAATACTGCACTGAAATGTGTTAGATGTGCATTAGTCTGCAAGACATTGGATATACATGTACAGTGTATGCGCTAATGGATTTAAATCACATATAGGAACACATTCTGCTATGTGTTTTTTACATTCCTTAAGTAACTACTCATATGATCTTTTTTCTGTTTATGGCTCTATGGAAGCATGTTTTAAGGGTGATGGGACATGTTTCAAATATATGCGTGAAAAAATCTTTATTGTTATTTTAAAATACTATTCTATTTGATTGTCTCTCAGGTGAAAGAATAGAATATGTCACCCAGACCCAAAGTTCAAATGTGAAAAGTAGCACCAGTAGTATTGGGATAGACCAGGAGAGGCTGAAGCAGGAGAACCAATTTTTGCTAGAACTTCAAAAAATTCGCCAGCAACTGGAGATTTATGAAACTCGAATCCTACAGAGAAATGTTTATTATGTCACCAACGATTCCCTCCGAGATATCTCCAACAGAATAGAAGATCTAGAGGTACCTTATACCAACCTCACATTTTTTGTTTCCATAATCCTGCTCTTTTTGTATTTACAAAAGTTTCCGGAACCATTATGATAGTGTTGCCAAATAGGATTAAAGGATCTCATAAACTATTAGTAGCTGTAATAGAGAGGGTAGATTCACAGAACACTAACCAGAACAAACCACAAAAGTGATTATACAGAATTAACTGGGGGTGTGTTTTTAAATGAAAGAGTACGTTTATGGTGGTGATGTATTCCTAGAATGAGGGCTTTTTTATAAAGCTGTGCATTACATTCAGCAAAATTTATGCAGGTAACTCAGTCGATGCAGGTTAAAACACAAGAAACAGGTACACCTATAGTGAAAGTTTAGTGAATTTCACATTCATTGCTTTATAAATCTGCCTACATGTGTTTTGCTCTTATTTACCAGAGTGTATTCTTTGCTTCTGCTTAACAGGTCCTGAAGGGGGAGGGACAAGGATTATCAGCACAAATTAGCAGACTTAAAGAAATGATTTTGAATTTAAAAGACTCTGATAAGTCTTCATATATGCAGTCCGAGCTGTCTGTGCTAATAAAGAAAATGGAAAACATTAATGGCTTTTCCAGAGAGCACTCAGAGAGGTGAGTTATATCAGTATAATATACATACACACTACATACAATATTAATATACAGTTGCATGAGTGTAGTTAGCAATTCCAGCCTATAAATCCATAGTTCTCTTCACAATGGAGTTCTATGAAAGTGAACAATGCCTTGCTCAAAAGAGATTTCAGAGGGCCTAAGAAGAATTTTTAGATTTTCATGAAACTACAAGGAGGCTTCAGTAATGAGAACCTACATGTTGATCTTAAAAGACAGTAAAATTAGACCTCCAGATCTGCATACTAGTTCTAAATTAGTTATTCAGAAAGTATTGAAGCTGTTGGGTCGGCATAACAGTAAGGCCACTAGCTTCATCAGATGGCAAAGCAGAGGGGACGAGCAGAGGACAAGGACTACTCATCAGTATTGCCTGTATTTTCTCTGCTACTAATCTTTTCTATATTACTGGCTTACCATGCATTGTTATCATGGTTTCTTTGTGCAAGGGTTTCTTTGTGCCCTCTTACTTACTGGTAGCTAAATAATTAGGAAGTAATAGGAGAGCAGTAGAAAGCACAAAAACAACATTTGAAAATACATTTGTACCTAATCTTATGTTCATATTACCGTACTTGCTGAATATCTGTATTGCTATCTAATGACCTAATATGTTTACCTTTCAAGACTCCGTGCCCTGTTGAATTTGCTTCAGAGTATTCTGCAGTTAGAAGATCTCATTAAAGTTTATGAAGCCAGACTGACTGAAGAAGAAACAATTTCTCTTGACCCAGCAAAACTTGAAGCCTACAGAAATACCTTAAAAGTAAGGACAGAATAGAATTTTGTTTTAAGAGAAAGGAACTTGAAGTAGTCATGAAAGATACCTGATATATGCAGAAAATATTAAACTGTCTCTGCTTAGCAGCTATAACACTTTTTGTTCATTCACATCTGCAAATACTGTATTCTGTTTCCAGTATTTTTCATTTTTAAAAAAGTTTTTCTAAAAGTAATTTTTTTCTCATTAATTTTAAACCCTTTTATTACATTGACATAATTGTATTTATTGTTTAGAAAATGAGGGCTGAGCTTGACCAGAAGAAGTCACAACTGAAGGGGTTGGATTCAGACTTGAATATAGCTCTGCAAATCAATGACCGTGCCAATCAGGCCTATCCTTATTGTGAAGTTGACATCTCTAAATTCTCTGACAAGACCAATCAACTATCAGAACGGTGGAAGAGAATAGAAAAAGAGATTGATGACAGGTAAAGTCATATCGGTTATCTCAATATCACTAGCTAATGTATGTAGCATGGCAAAGTACATCAGTTAGTCAGTAAATGACAATTATTAAAAGTTACCCTGAATATTAAATAATTAAAATGATTTTGGGCTGCAGCTTCTTTACACATCATGCTTGCTTTTACACCACACAACATTTTGTATGCATAACATGCATGTGCTGTCATATGTGTTGCAATGTGTTTTTTTTTTTTTTTTTTTTTTTTGCTCCATGGAAAGCAGTGCATTAGTCTGAATTAAAGACATAGGACAAAATGGTATTTCCATTGTCCTTGGAACTGCTTTGGGCAATGCAACCAAACACAGCTCCATGCTGAGGGTGTGATCACATTAGTAATCATTTGTTTTCTGATCTCTGGCATTTTCACAAAATGGTATTTGCAGTATTTCATTATTACACATTCTTCCAGGGCCAACTGCAAATTCCAAGACTGTTTTTAGGCTAGGAGAAAATGACTACAAGCTATCCCTATTTAATGTTCAACGCTGCGTAACATGTCGGCGCTATATAAATCCTGTTTATTATTATTATTATTATTAACATTAATAATAATAATAAAAATGTCTCCATTATAGTATTTGTTTTTTTCCAGCAATCTGAATGTAGATCTTTGTTTACATTAATGGCATGTGGGTAAAATTGTACTGTCTTCTTTAAGGTCATGGGAACTAGAAAAACAAGGAAAGCAGCTGAGAAATTATAGAGATATGTACCAAGCCTTGAGCAGGTGGATTGGTGATACCAAGAATAAACAAGATGTTCTTGAGTCTGGCAAGCTCACAGATGCAAGCTCTATTGCAAGATACCTAAATGAACAAAGGGTATGTACTTGGCCATAGAGTCCTCCACATTACCATAATGAAACTATTTCCATTTCAATTTGTAAATCAATACTTAAATGTGATCTGAGTGTTCGGTAAAAATATCTATTCTTATGTACATTACTGTTTTTACACAGAATTTGAATATAGAAATACAAGGCAAGAGAGACAATCTGGAAGAAGTTGTAAAGACAGCAGATCAGTGTGCATCTGCCATCAAGGTAAAATATGATTCAAATGTATTTTGTAGTACTTAGCAAATATATTTGTTACATTCTTAGACATGAAGATAGAAAAAAAAAACAGCAATGTAATACTAATCTACAGATAGTATACATATAGGTATCCATCTATGGGCCTTCATTTTACCTGATTAGATTGTAGCAGTTGTACAATATTTTCTTGGCATCATATATATTTATTTAGACCCGTGAGTGTATGTTTATTTTTTGGATGGGAACTGCCATGAAAATGTATTTTCAGCTTATATTTTAAATCTAACTAGCATACTAACTGTATTGAGTTCGGGTTTCTATAGTAAAATGTTGCCTAGATTTTTTTCACTTTGCTTTCTTTGTTAGTATTCAGGGGGCAGAAATTTTTAAAATATTTATAGATAAATGCCTTGTTTTGATGTTTTTCATATTTTGTCTTTACCTCAGGATTATGAGCTACAACTGGCATCATACAGCTCTGGACTGGAAACACTACTTAATATTCCAATAAAAAGGACTATGGTTCAATCCCCATCCACAATCATTATGCAAGAAGTAAGAGCATCAACTGTTACTGCCTTTTTAAAAATATTTTTTCTTTCATTTTTTGCCTAGTAAAACCAGTATATTTGATAAAATATTGACTAGTACAAGAAATAACTAGAGACAGGGCATAATAATACAAGAGAACAATCAGTGATAAAATTGCATTAAAGTAACCATTTTGCTTCCAAGCAAATTAATGCAGTTACCATAAAAGAAAAAAAAACAAAAATACAATACTTACCAATCCCGCTGCCTGCCTCAAAGATCTGTGCCCTCTAACACTGCCAAATAAACTTCTGCTTTCAACACTATGAGCGTGCTGGATGCCAAGTTCCCCACTTTGGCCTTCCACCAGCCCATATGTTCCTATATCCCTAAATGTGTCCTGGTGTGATGTAAGGGTTGATGGGAGAAGCCATACACACAAGAACTCAACATTCCTAAAACTTTCAAAGTGGCAAGTTTAACTAAACACATACATACTTAAAAATGACAAACCTTCATTCAAACCTGCAGTTATATGCCCAATTGGTTCAGAGGAAGGATATGGGCTGTATAAATCATAAATACAGAGACTTATGACCCTCAATAGACTCCAAGAAAATTACTTACAGTAAGTTCCTTAAAAAACTCCTTCTCTATAATCTTTTAAGGTACATATGAATATGATACCTTCAAGACATCCAAAAGCAGTCCAATGAGGGATGAGTCCAACCACATGCCAGGTTTTCTGCATGACAAACCAACAAACACATCAGAAATCTAAAGCATAAATCAGAAAGGGATTCAGTTGAGTCCTTCTAACCAAGTGCCTCAAACCCGTACAAACACAATACAGAGAGCAAGAAAAGGTAGCAGACCCAGTTCAGAAATAACAATACCAGAGCTAATCTACACTAGCCAAACCAAAATAGAGCAACTTGAGAACATTTAGATCACACAACATATTTACATAACCAAAAGGTCCCCAGCAAAATCTGCAGAAGTGTGATGCCCGGGGCTTGACATAACTGAAATCACTCTGACCACAGCCAAACATCTATAGCCATAATGAGAATAATAGTAAAGAGTAGTAAGGTCAACACTGGGACTGGCCCCACTTGTGGAGACCCTAAGTGGGAACTTCCACATTCAGTGTGGGATTTATCTGCAGAAGTCCAAGACCAGTCTTTCGATGCAGCTGATGATGTTAACATTTAGTCCCTTGTCAGCAAACTCCTCCGTGGTAGAACTAGCAGAATGTCTGAGAATTAAAAAAAATAAAAATAAACCCAGCAGCCTAATAATGTAGCTCCTGAACTATAGGCTGATTGGCTTACTCACTTAAATAAGTTCTAAAAAGCTGGAAAAGTTCAGCAGAAATGCCAGTGGCTCTGAACATAGAAAGAGCTCTGTGATTTAGGTTAACTTAACTAGTGAGGGGTCTAGAAAGCAACTATACACAGTCTCATACCTTAGGGTACTTTTTAGCTGTTATTGCATATCTAGTCTAGTAGAAACTAGGAGACAACTGTTTCAGTTTATAGCTGTTTGGAAAGCTACATGTAAGAAGCCGGCTCTTGCAGCATTGTAGGATCCTCCTCGAACACTTGTTAAAAAGTAAGACATACTAATAGTAGTAGGCAGGGTTATATGGCACTGGCTGTGTTTTTTGTTGCCAATGTCCAATCCTGAAGCTGTCAGCATAACTCCAAGGTAGCACATTCTTAAATAGCAAGGCTATATCCTTCTGTTTAAAGAATTGACCCATTTCAAACTTGTTATATAGGGGAATAATATATAAATTAAAAAATGTAATTTAAAAATGTAAATTGGTCATAGGGTGTAAAGAAGATACCACAAAATTTCCTATAAATATTTCTGCTTTATAGAAAAATTAGTGCCTTGTGTTCTCCAGTCTGAACATCAGTGGAACACTCCCTGACAGAGCTCAGCCTCCATGAAATAAATAGTCTGTTTAGCCGTGTGGTACAAAGAAAAGGAATAATATTATGGAAAATCTGTAGAAACAGTGGAGAAATTTTAACCTGCTTAATCATATATTATTAGGAATAAAAGTAATGTTAGCAAACTTTAGAAGCTATTCTTGTCCTAAAAATACTAGAAAAAACTCTTTGTAAAAATTGCATAAAATATATATTTCAATTTTCCTTTGTTTTCTTTCAGTCTGCTGAAATCCAGGCTCGCTATATAGAGCTCCTTACCAGAGGAAATGATTACTACAGACTGCTACATGAAATGTCAAAGAGCATGGAAGACTTGAAGGTAATTCATGTAGATAAAACCATAACCTTAATAAATTCCACAAAGGTTCCCGGAACCATTAAACTCCACAGACACAAAAATAGTATTGTAAACAAACACTGTATGCTGTTTTAAATTTTGTTTTATAAAATAGTTCTGCTTCTACCCTATTCTACCCTGTTCCTTTTAGTAGTGGTAAATATAATTACTTAGCAGGTTGGAAAGTTTGTATGGGTTACTTCTATTAAAGAAAGTAAACATCAACTGTAGATAACACCTGTAGTGTATTAATACGACAGCACAAATAATTCGAGTGGTGGCTATACACCAAATGTGTCTGTTTATACCAGTGTACCAATGCACCAGAACAAATAATGCAGTGATGAAGTCAAGTGTAAGATGAGTTTGAGTATAATGGGTACTGCAGACCACCAATGTGCTTGTTACTGCAGTGAAGTAATGTCAATATAACAGAGAAAAGGGAGGTTTGTTAAAGCGATCAAAACATTCGGCTTTATATCATCAAATCAATGATGTCCGACGACAATTCTGCTAGATGCTGGATACATGTGTCTTTCTGGATATTTCCACTTTGGATACACTAACAAATGCATACAAAATTGCCCACATTGATTTTTTTTACTTATACTAGCAATAGAATAGCACAGATATTTCAAACATATTTTTTGCTTTTTTATATTTATTGATCCTGGACCTGGACCTTATTACTTACAAGTGACTTGCACTAATATGATCATTCTAACATATGTTATATTTTATATTTCTGTAGATTACTTTAAAATTATGTTCCTACTTTTATTTTAATAGATGAAAAACACCAGAATTGAAATACTTGAGGAAGAACTGCGACTTGCCAGGGATGCAAACAGTGACAATTCACAGAAAAACAAATACCTTGATCAGAACCTACAAAAGTACCAAATAGAATGCTCAGAGTATAAGTCAAAACTTCTCCTTTTGGAGGACATGAAAAGAAAATTTGAAATGGAAGGGTCTTCTGCCAAACAGAACCTTGAAAAATGTTA
Source organism: Pyxicephalus adspersus (assembly GCF_032062135.1). Classification (NCBI taxonomy): domain Eukaryota; kingdom Metazoa; phylum Chordata; class Amphibia; order Anura; family Pyxicephalidae; genus Pyxicephalus; species Pyxicephalus adspersus. The sequence continues at coordinate 63,513,254 of NC_092862.1, read as the reverse complement.
TGGTCAAATAACAGAACTAAATGAGAAGATAACAAGGCTCACTTATGAGATTGATGATGAGAAACGTAGGAGAAAAGCCCTGGAGGACAGATGTGAGCTCCAAAAGAATGAGTTTGATCAAATACAGCAAAGAAGGCAAAATGACCTAGAAAGTGTCAACCGTCAAAAAATAGAAACTGACAAGATAATCAAGGAGAAGGAATACGAGATAGAAAAGCTTAGACTTCTACTTCAAGATGAGGGCCAGAGGAAGAGGGAATATGAGAATGAGCTGTCAAAGGTAAGGAAGCAATATAATGACGAAATCAGTAGTTTGAGGAACAAATATGAATCTGAAATAAACATTACGAAGACAACCATACAGCAAATTACTGTTCAGAAAGAAGAAGACACTTATGAACTTAGATCCCAACTCGAGAAGCTAGCCAGAGAAAATCGTGATCTCACACAAGAAATTACCAGACTCAATGAGACCATTGTTCAAACAAGTGAGCAGCGCAGAAGGGCAGAAGAAGATGCTTTTCAGCAAAAAGCAACAGGGTCTGAGCTTACTCAAAGAAAGCAGCAATTAGAAATAGAGTTACAAAAGGTAATTCGTGTTCAATCAGAAGAGACGTCGGGGTACAAGAGGTCATTAGAGGAGGCCAGCAGGACAATTCAGGACAGAAACAACGAGATTGAAAAGTTAAAATACCAACTTCAAGAGGAAGCTGCACGCCAGAGACAATATGAAAACGAGCTTATAAAGGTAAGAAACAATTATGATGAGCAAATTATAAATTTAAGGAACAAGTATGAGACAGAAATTAATATTACAAAAACCACCATCCACGAAATAACTGTTCAAAAAGAAGATAATATCAGCGGCTTGAATGAACAAATTGATAGTTTAACAAGAGAGAAACGGGACTTGTTGACAGAAGTCAACAGATTAAAGACCTCTCTGACACAAATGACAAACAATCTTAAAAAAACAGAAGATGATGCTCACCAGAATAAGTCATTTGTATCAGAACTCAATCAGAAGAAGCAACAGCTTGAGATTGAGATAAAACAGCTCAACATTTTTAAGTCTGAAGAGGAGAAAAAACACAAGAAATCTCTTGAGGATGCTGCCAAAACTATCCAGGATCGCAACAAGGAAATTGACCGTCTAAAAAAACTTATTGAAGTTGAAACAGATCAAAGGAAAAAACTTGAGGGGGAGCATGTTAAACTGCAGAGAACCCAATTTGACTTGCAGAAAGCCAACAGCAGTGCCACAGACACCATTAACAAACTAAAAATTCAGGAACAAGAGTTATTCAGACTTAAATCAGATTATGAAAAACTGTCAACAGAAAAGCAAGGAAAGGAAAGTGATATCAGCAGACTTCAAGTTAATCTGAAAGACCTGCAAACACAAAAGAATAAACTAGAGGAGGAAGTAAATCGTCAAAAAAGAATTGCCTCAGATGAGCATACAAAAAATAAAAAGCTGGAAGATGAGCTGGAGACTTTTAGAAGAACTAATAGTGAACAATTTAAAAAGATTACAACGCTTACCCAGCAAATAGAGCAAATTACTATTATTAAAAAGCAAACAGAAGAAGACTTGCGCCAGCAAAAGGAATCTTTAGATGGTCAACTTAGAGACCAACAAAGAAATATTGATGAGCTGAGTAAACTTGTAGCTGAAGTGGAAAGTCTAAGACGCCAGCTGCATGTAGAACAAGAAAACTTACGCCAAGCTCATATTAGAAATGAGCACTTGCAAAAAACCATTGAGGAGAGAAACAGAAGTTTGAATGAAAGCAAAATAGAGCTAGAAAAACTGCAGTCAATCACAGAAAATCTAACTAAAGAGCATCTGAGGTTGGAAGAAGAGCTGCGCTATGTTCGACTGGAAAATGAGGAAGTTAAAAAGTGTAAAGATGAAGTGGATGGTGAAAAAAATGCAACTATTACTGAATTAAAGAACCAGCTACAAATCAGCAACAAGCGATCCCTGGAGCTTCAGGGTCTTATTAATGAGTTGCAGAAAGAGAGGCAAAATTTGAGACAGGAAATTGAAAAATTCCAAAAGCAAGCACTAGAGGTATTCAGATAAATTTCTTTAATTTGTGTTCTCATTAGGAATAATCTTTAAATGCCCCAATATATATATTCAGTTGCTACTAACAGAGCCAGATTTATACCAGAGTTAAAGTTTGCCAAGATTGCATTTTTTTGGTAGAGTGGGTAAGGATTTATACTCTTGTCAGGTTTCTATCTAGGGCTCAGTTAAAGAGATTTCCCCCACTTTTAGTCAAACAAATCATGTTTCAAAAAACAGGAACTTTCTAACGGCAACATAGAAATAAAATTGCTTTTATTTAGTAGAGTAGAAGTAGGCTAGGACTCCTTTTCATTTTTTTTTCCTGCATGTGTCCCTGTCTGGGCCAGTTTTAGATAAATTGGGGTCCTGGGCAAAAATCATATCGAGGCCATGTAGGCTGCAATAATGTATGCTCTGTGATACAACTACATTGGGTACGGAACGCTGTGTTCTTTTGTGTCTTTATACATAGATATTCTAAATATCAAATATAGCAACAGGCAAAACTTTTCAGGTTTACTTTTTATCAAGGGGTTTGGCAAATCTTTTTTGAAATTTGAACTTGGGGGTGAATCCCTTTTATGTTCACATGTTGATGATTTTTGCTCCTAAATTATGACCATTTTTTGTTTTAATTGTAAACTACTGTAAAAAAGGCATGGACAGATGGGAACTGGCATAGGAGACATGCACCATTCCCCAAAAAAAGCAGTGTACAACAGAGAGACAGAGAGAGGGTTTTTTATGCCAAAACCTTTTTTTTGTTCTCATTCTCTACCCTCCCCAATGCCTCTTCTGGTTGTGATGATGGCTATTCAGCACTGGAGACCAGGTCTAATGTTTCCTGGTCAGATTACTTCCCCCCCCCCCCATTTGTGAAAACTCTTTAAAGACTATGGTGATGGACAACAGACAATATAGACTTGTGAAGAAATGCCCTTCTCCTAACCAGGCAAGAAGATAGGTGCATGATAACATTTATGTAAGTAAATCAAGCATTTAGGTTTTTTTAGGCAATTAGATGGGGAGGGTTACCTTCAAGGTGGACATTCCTGGAGATCAATTGTAGAACATTTAGGATCCATACAAGTGATTGCGTTTTGGTAATATGAGGTATGTATGTGTGCACCATGCCAAGAAGGTGGATTCCCCCACCCAAAGACTAACCTTGGGTATGTTGCATTTTTCCTTACTACCTGTCAGATAAAACATGGTCAGTTTGGCAGGAAGTGACGGGAAATCTCTCACTGGAGCTCAGGAAAGCAGAAAAACCTGAAATAAGTTTAAATCCTTTACTGCTCTATCTAAAACTAGAAAAAAAACTGACATGACATGTCTCTTTAGTTCTTTCAATCACAAACAATAATTGTTTTATTACCAGTCAGAAAAGGTGAAACATGGCATTTAAATCTGGCTCTGATTACTAACATGTCTTAATGGATATATAGTGATATGTAGTGAGTATCTTAGCAAGTACCGTAACTCATATGAACCTTACCTGAAATATTACACACTACTTTTATTGGTGGTATTATTTTGTGACAATTTTATTATAGGCATTATATTTTATGCATGGGGAATGCACTTTAAACGACAGGGTTACATTGTCATATATGTATTAGGCAATGTTTTTTATGTTATGTCCGTTATTGGCAGCTATAATATTTATATATGCATGTATCTAATATATACAAACCTATACATATAAAGCAGATTTTTGATTTTAGAACAAAAAATGAAAATAGCACTTTCACATTAATATGTTATGGATGTTCTGCACCAATATATGCACAATATAAAAGGTAAAAACAATATCTTGCTTTATTTTGATAAAATATACTAACATTGTAATCCGTTTTATCATCTGTCCTTCTATGTGTTGATGATCAGTTGTTTAATCTTTTTATGTTTTAATCATATTCATTGTCTGTCAGTTGTTGATACAGTCCAATGTCTGTTTCATTAAATGGTGTCTTCCAGAGTTTGTAATTTTATTATTTCTTTGTTATTTCTAATTATTTATTACTACCACTAGACTGGTACTAATACTACCACTAAACTCCAAAGCTGTTAAAACTTTAAACACAAAAATAATTTTACTATTTAAGCAAAAGCACATAAAACAAACCACACAATAGCAATACTTTAACAATATAGCCCTAGAAAAAGGTTTTGTATTTTGCAAGCAGCCATAATAAGTGTGATCAAGGTAATGCATGTTTGTGCAATGTACAAATATAACTAATCATTATAAAAAAAAAAAAAGCTGCAAGGTTGGCTAAATAAAAATCTCTATATTTTTTGTCTTTAATATAGGCAACTAGTAAGATACAGGAATCAAGTAGCAAATACTCAGAAGTCTTTCAAGAAAAAGAAAGCCTTCTTATGAAAATAAAACTTTTGGAGCAAGACAAGATGAGACTTCAGCGTCTGGAAGAGGAACTCAGTCGTGCAAAGGCAACATTAGATACTGAAGCACGGAACAAGCAACGCCTGGAAGATGAAAAGCAGCAGATTCGAAATGACCTGAATCAGTGGAAGAGTCAGTATACCCGTAAGGAGGAGGATGTAAAGAGGATTGAAAGTGAGTGGGAGAGAAGTGAACGCGACAAGGCATCATTAAAAAGTGAAATTGAAAGATTGCAGGCAGAGATCAGGTCAATTGAAGAGAGATGCAGGCGTAAGGTAGAAGAGACTCATCGAACTAGCCAAGCTGATTTTGAAGCACAGAGACTGGCAATGCAAAAGGAACTGGAAAATCTTAAAAGACGGCCTTCTGGTTCCAGCAGGCAGACACAGACTGATGAAGACATGTCAATTGATCCTTCTAAATTTGTTTTTGATGGACTTAGGAAAAAAATTACAGCTCATCAGCTTCTTGAATGCCAAATAATAACAAAGTCAACATTTGAAAGATTAATTAAGGGACAAAAATCCCTGGAAGAGGTAGCTGCTGAGATTGAGCCTTTCCTGAAAGGTGCTGGCTCAATTGCAGGTGTCTCTGTAACACCTAAAGAGAAATATCCATTTGTGGAGGCCAAGCGGAAAAAGTTGATTACGCCTGAAAGTTCAGTTATGCTCTTAGAAGCTCAAGCTGCAACAGGAGGAATAATAGATCTACAAAGGAATGAAAAGCTGACTGTAGATAATGCTGTAGCTAGGGATCTTATTGATTTTGCAGACAGAGAGGCCATTTATACTGCAGAAAAAGCAGTTACTGGCTTTAGAGATCCTTTCTCTGGTAAGACAGTGTGTGTTGCAGAAGCTATTAAGAATAATCTGATTAGCAGAGACGTTGGATTGCGGCTCCTAGAAGCCCAGTTGGCAGCCGGTGGAATTGTTGACCCAGTAAACAGTGTCTTTGTACCAGTTGAGGTTGCATTATCACGAGGCTTGATTGACAGGGATTTGAATCGATCATTAAGTGATACCAGTGAAGGTGCAAAAAAATACATTGAACCAGTCACCAAGAAAAATGTCAGTTATCAACAACTTAGACAGAAATGTAGAGTAGAGCCTCATACAGGATTGCTTTTGTTGCCTGTAATGAAGAAAAGTCTTTCATTCCAAGGTATTAGACACCAGGTGCCACTGAATGAGTTAGTGGAGTCTGGCATCATTCGCTCTACTACAGTAGATCAACTAGAATCTGGTCAGATATCTGTTGAAGAAGTCAGTGAAAGAATAAAAGATTTCCTGCAAGGTTCCAGTTGCATTGCTGGAATCTATAATGAAGCTACAAAGGAAAAATTTGGGATATATGATGCAATGAAAAAAGGATTGCTGAGGCCTGGAACCACACTTGAACTTTTGGAAGCTCAAGCAGCTACTGGATTCATAGTAGATCCAGTAAATAATCTAAGGCTGCCAGTGGAAGAAGCCTACAGGAGAGGTCTTGTTGGAATTGAATTCAAGGAAAAGCTACTGTCTGCAGAAAGGGCTGTTACTGGCTACAAAGACCCAGAAACTGGCAATATAATATCACTATTTCAGGCTATGAACAAAGAACTTATTGAGAAAGGACATGGAATCCGCTTGCTGGAAGCTCAGATAGCCACAGGTGGAATCATTGATCCTAAAGCAAGCCATCGTCTACCAGTGGATGTTGCTTATAAACGTGGGTACTTCAATGAAGAACTGAATGCAATTCTTTCAGATCCAGATGATGATACAAAAGGCTTTTTTGACCCCAACACAGAAGAAAATCTGACTTACCTACAACTAAAAGAAAGGTGTATTGTTGATCCAAAAACCAACCTTTGTCTACTCCCTCTAAAAGAAAAGAAAAAATCAGTGCAAGCTTCACAAAAGAAGACCTCTAGGAAGCGTAGAGTAGTCATAGTTGACCCAGACACAAACCGAGAAATGACAGTACAAGAGGCATATAACAAAGGGCTTATTGATTATGAAACCTATATTGATCTTTCAGAACAAGAGTGTGAATGGGAAGAAATTACTACTACAGGTTCTGATGGTTCAACTAGAGTTGTCCTTGTTGACCGAAAAACAGGAAGCCAGTATGATGTCCAAGAGGCAATTGACCTAGGCGTAATCAACAAAGGCAATTTTGAACAATATCGTGCTGGTACACTAAGCCTTACTCAATTTGCAGATATGATCTCCAATAGAAACTTAAGTGATGATGTGTTAATTACCTCTAGACAAGATTCAGTTTCATCAGTTTCATCAGTTTCATCTCTGTCATCACCCAGATTTCGAACCGGTTCATGGTCTAAAAGTGGTTCATTTTCAGACACTTTAGAAGAAACGACACCTATTGCAGCAATATTTGATACCGAAACCTATGAAAAAATATCAATATCAGAAGGCATTAAGCGTGGCATTGTTGATACAATTACTGGACAACGTTTACTGGAAGCACAAGTTTGCACTGGAGGAATTATTAACCCAACCTCGGGGCAGAGAATCAACTTGCAAGATGCAGTTTCTCAAGGCATATTAGATCATGATATGTCAGCCAGGCTAAAGCAAGCTCAGAAAGCCTATTCCGGGTTTGATGGCGTAAGAGGACAAAAAAAGTTATCTGCTGCAGAAGCAATGAAGGTGAACTGGTTGCCCTATGAAGCTGGACAGCGTTTTCTTGAGTTTCAGTATTTAACAGGAGGCCTTATTGATCCAGAAACACAATCAAGAGTAACTACAGAGGAGGCTATTCGTAAAGGCATGATTGATGGTCGAGCTGCTCAGAAACTGCGAGACATAAATAGCTATCCCAAAATTCTGACCTGCCCAAAAACTAAGCTCAAAATCTCCTACAAAGAAGCTGTAGATCGATCTATGGTTGAAGACATAACGGGATTGCGAATGCTTGAAGCTGCTTCAGTGTCTTCCAAAGGCATAAGCAGTCCTTACAATGTTTCCTCAGCCCCAGGATCACGTTCAGGATCTCGCTCTGGTTCACGCAGTGGATCACGAAGAGGAAGTTTTGATGCTACAGGTTCATCTTCGTACAGCTATTCCTTCCAGTCTGTTAGCTCTAGTTCTTTGGGAAACTAGGTGGCCATTGGGTTTGGCTTTATATAAAAAAAAAAAAATATAGAGAAATTACATGTTTTTACTATGTTCCCCCATGAAAAATTGTAAAATGTGCACTGACTATGGGAAAAAAGTTTTCATTATGGAGAGCTCTGTATTTTTTTCTAAATTCTCCATTATTAAAATGGTTATATATGTTCATATGTTTAGAAAACATGTAGGGGGTAAAACAATATTTGTATTGTAGGTAACATTTGCTGTTCCTTTTTCTATAAACTTCAGTCTTGTAAAAGAATTGGTACTATTCCCCTTCTATTGCTGTAGTCTCTGAAATGCTAACATTAGAAAAGAAAGTATTGCGTTCCAAAAGGTAAAAGCTGCATTATTACATTTTAACACAGACATGCTTAACAAATAGCCCTTTTATGCAATTTTTCTAATTGTGGGGTGGGCTTTGGAGTTGCTTCTTTTTATACTCATCTTTGCTTGTTATATGCGCTAGAAATAAAATTCAAAACTTTCAAATTTTTTTATCTTTGCTTACATTTTTGGTCTTGAAAGGTTTTATTGTTCTTTTGGAAAGCACCATCGCTTCTTTTCAAATTTACACAAATACACAATTTTTTATTACAGTATAGCAGTGAAACTTTTGCAGAACTTTACAAAAAACATGGGCCTATTTACATGGGTTTCTGTCCCCGAAGAACAATGTATTATAATGGTAACAACACACCCATAGAGATGTACACATTAAATCAAATTGTGCCCCTTTCTAAAGCCCTGTACAGACATTCAATGGACATCAGAGAATTGTCGCTGGAAACAATCTTTTGTGATAGTTTCTAGTGATACCCATGAATGAGCACTGTACACACAGTCATTCTGTTCTATGGTTAACACAAGAATAACGTTGGAAGACTGCTGTACACATGTCAAATTATTGCCTAGCTTAACAACCTATGGTAAACAAACAGATTCATGCTTTGCACTAGGTAGTTGGAAAACAACAGATTACATCTGATTAGTGTAGGAGCTTTTGTTTTTGCTTCTGATGTATTTTTTTCAATACCAAGCCTTTAGAATGCAAAACCCATTTAAACCAGGACATATGAAAGTCAAAATGGGGTCATATGATTTTAGAAGGTTCTCTGAAATGTTTTGCCATCTATAACATTTCCTAGTTTCTACAATTTTACAAGCTTTCCCTCTTGATAATGTTCAATTTAAGCTAGGGGCTCAAAAGCATGTAAGATAATTATGAAAAAACCCAGCTATGAGTTCAGTCATGTCGATTTTGGCAGAACGAAAACCTTACAGCTTTGTAGACTACTGCTCATGTTTAAATTTCTATGGACTTTGGTCAAAAAGACAGGAGTGGCCACTGAGTAAGATTAGTAAACTGTAACCAGAGCGTGCTTGCATGCTCCCCCTCTTTAGTTGTAACCCCCCCCCCCAGAAACAGGTCGTTCCCTTTTTCTTGGAGTATGAATGAGTGGGTTCAGTAGCCCTGCTACATGTTGATGGCATCCCCACTGTGGACTACTCTTCTGTCGGCAGGCTCTTGTCTAAGCACCTTTAACCCGTGCACCCCATACAAACTCAGAGCTTATGAATTCTGAATTTTACTTTAGTCTCAAAGTTTGGACACTGGTTTGACACTTTGATCATTGCATGCATACAGATGAGTCTTCTGCAAACTATCAAAGTCTCTCTCAGCTGCCTCCCCTCTTTCCTCCATAGGAAACCTAGACTGTTAGGCATCTGGTAGGTCTTATATACCCTTAGACCATTCTAAAAAATTCATATTTTTTCCTTAATTTATGCAAAGGATCAGTCCACTTAAAAAAGTGTTCTTTTAATGTACTATCAAGTTGAAAACTGGTGTAATACTACCCTCATAGGAGCAGCTGGTTCTTCCTCCTCCTCCATACGGTTGCTGATTCTCCCAGGACAGGACCTAAGAGCAATAACACACAAATTATAGTAAATAATTTTATTAAATGGACCATAGGCTCTGCAGGGAAAAATGGTTAGTATAGCGTGACAAAGTACAATAGTGCACATGGCTACACAATGACGGTGTTCCCTTGTTCCTGTACAATATAATAAAGGAGAACGACACTGTATGTGACACGAACAATATAGATAAAATGATTAAACATTACAAACTGGTTTCAGTCAGTTTCATAGCTGTAGTATAGCTGTGCTTTCAATAAACTGAACACACAATGGCCTGTGATAGCACAAGCTCCAGCTGGGTTTGGGATTCCCGTGGTCAAAAATATTTTTTCTGACCAACAATGGATGTATATTATCGACCTGATGGCAATGCTGTCAAGAAAAGTGGAGTATGCACAGCCTGTCTATACTGCCTTGGTACAGGAATAAAACTGAAATGTTAGAATCTGGGATTTACTATCCCAATTAATGATTTACTATCCCATGTTCCTAAAAAATGGTAAGTACTTAGGATGGAAGAATAAACACAAAGCAGTTTTTGTATCGATATGAGTGGCATGAATAAGCCTGAACATGATCTGGAAAAGAAATATACTGCTAACACTGGAGAAAGCATTGCACATAAAAGTGGTTTTGGTGAAGAAGTTTAATAAGAGTAGGTTATGATGAATCAGCCAGAAGCACAATCTGAAGATGTTGGGAACTAGGATAAAGTGTCTACACTACCCACACTTTTTTGGCTTGCGAGCTATTTTTAAAATGACTAAGTCAAAATGATCTACCAACAATAAAAACATGGACTTAACTCCTGTGTGCGATAGAGGTTATTTTAAAAGGCAGGGCTCCCCGAACTACTCGCGTTGCCTTTGCAATCTACCGGTATATTGCGATTCACCTGTTAGGCACCCCTGGTCTAGACTTTTTTGCAATCCCTGTATTTCTAATACCTGCATCATCCCTAATCTCCTTTATCACTAGTACATGTCTCAGGGTTTTACAAACCCTTCCAATTCTGATACGTACATGAATCCAGCTCTCATCCTCAAACCCTTGCCTGCAAGAACAGCCATACATTTGCTAGTATTAAAAAAAACTGAAAAAAATCTATGTAATGTCAAAAATCAAAGACTTTACCTTAAAAGCTTGTAAAAGGCTAGTTTGGCCTTTTATATATGCTATGGTTTTGTGGAGCTTGTGCATAGGTAGCGGAGGACACACCATCTGCAGTATGAAGATGATAAATGGAGTCTTTATTAGGCTGCCACAAACAAAGCAATACATTGCTATGAACCTATAGAAGTGAAACAGCCACACAAAATAAGACATTGTACTTTAGTGTAGAGTTTGGTCAAAATGCAAAATGAGTATAAATGAAAAAATAACCGTTGTGCATCTATAATGGCATTCTTTTATCCTGCTAGTAGAGCTGTTAAAAAACAGGTTTTACCGGCGCAGGAATCGATTTCCAATTTCTTTAGGTCCTTTTTAAAACAGTGCCCATTTCACCAACATAGTCTCTGTGTTTCTTACCCCTGTTTTGCTTATTGGTGTCTGACTCTCCATTGCTTCCTGCACAAATGCGTGGTAGATGTCTGCTTGATTGTAGATCATCCTCTTGGCTGGACATCAGAATTGACAATTAGTATTGTCCAGAGCCACTCCAGACACACGGATTTCCTGCTGTCTGTAAATTGCAGCAAAAGCACCTAATTACAGACAAGCATTCATCACTCATAGTGGCATCAAGCACTGACAGTAAGAAAAGGTGATATCTTCTGAACAGAAAGAGGCATAAATTAGGCATCACTTAGGCTAAGTACACATGCTAGATGCTAGATGGTGGGGGAAGTGGACAGTTATGTGTGACAGGGCAGAGCATTTTGATAGGTGGAGTTCTCCGTAGTGATGTAACATTTAGCAACATGGGCGCCCCACTTACTCCAACATTTTTGTTTCCTGTTCCAGAAAAATTGGGGTTCAAAGAAAGGAAGCGGACAGGGTAGCTTGGTATGAGAGTTAGTTTTGGGAGCTGTCAAGTATAAATTTAGAGGATCCAGGATTTGGGGTTCGTAGGGTCACTTGCCAAAGGAAAAGTTACATTTTAAGTTACACATTAGTGTTGCTAGACTAATTCCTTTTCAGTCAACTAGACTGAAGACTTTTGACCCTGGCATTCTTAAAGTAGCAGCTTTTTTACTCATTTTCAGGTACAGTACTGTGGACTTGCAAGCTTTCGTCTTTGTATCCACCGCTGGAGGTGGGGGTGGGATTTATGGGTGCTACTATAGTGTGATTCCTAAAATCTTTTTTTTTTCCTACCTCACATTCTATTTATGGCCCACTACTCCAGAAACTTCTTTGTTTACATTAGTATCCATTATAGCATCATAGTCTTTTCACTGCGCCTTTTCCTTTATTAACTCCTTTTAATTAACAGATGCAACCATTTTATGGTTGGATATAAGATTTCATGCAATGAAACACTACTGATAGCTAAATAATATGGAAGTCTCCACAGCACACCAACATAAGAAACATGTTAGCCTGTAGAAAGGGGCATAGGGTTTTGATTAAAAAGGAGGTTTTGTTTCTCCAACCAATAACTATAGAATGTATGAGCTAAAAAAATCTTTCACACATTCCACTGCTGGAACTTGTAAATTGACGAGCGGTAAATAAATATACCAGCAAAAAAAAACACAAAAACGGCAATGCCCCAAAGCAAGATGGCCGCCACATTCTGTGAATTTACATCCGGGTACACGAATGAGAACGAGGCTTGAGGCGCAGTATCGCCGCCTGTTCCTGTATTGTTTCTTCTGTGCTTTTTATCGGGAACATGGAGAGCCTGGCTGCAGATAATCGTCACAATTTGCTGCAGGAATTGAAGGAATATACCGAGCGATGTCAGAGCCGTCTGAGCGAGCTGCTGCGGGAACTGGGCTGGGAGGAGAGCTGCCAGAAAAAGGAGCAGGTGAGAGAAAATGGGGGCAACTCATATGAACCGAGCACAGATACCACACACGCACGGCTGCCTATACTCTTAATTTAAAATTATATATATATATATATATATATTCCAAAGGTTAATTCTTTAGCATAGTTTCCACCACTGTTTTACCTCCTCAGCCAGGTCAAATGGCAGTTTCCCCCTCCAAATGATGTGGTTCCTCCCGTAGCCAATGGAGGATGCAATAGAGACAGAGATCATCGGAAGGAACCACTGTGGCTAGTGGGTGATATACACTTCTACATACCTGGATGTATAGAAATAGGGCTTTAGTACAGTGACATTTTGGTATTATACTGCTTTCATTACAGGTTTAAACCCTGTTTTAAATCCTGAAAGTGTCACTCCAAAGCTCAACTGTTTCCTAGGTAAGAAGCATTGTGTGTGTTTGGTTCCTCGGAATCTTATGTGGATTACTTTCATAGTATGCAGGTAGGATTTGAGAGGTGAGGAAGTTAACAGCTGTTCTGTAAAAATTGAAGGAGTTTTCAAGTGGAATTATACTCATAATGTCTTTGCCACATCATTATTACTTGTAGGAACAGAATGCTTGATAGTTGATGTTCTGTTCTATGGAGAGAGGAAGGGGGGAGAGTGTGTTGCACCCCGCTGTGCTCTTCTTCATTGACTTGTACAGTGGTCACACTCCATCCGTCATTCATGGATCTGTCAGGATGGATCCATGAACAATGTCTGGTGACTGCTGTACATATATCAGTTTCCAAGTTTGCCAGATCACCCAGGTTCACCCATGATAGTCTATCTTCTTCAGCCTTGGAGAGCTTAATTATTTCAAGCTCATTGTGTAATTAACTGTTGAACACGGTGTTTAAATCCAAACAGATGCAGGTAGAGAAATGTGATATTGGAGGGATACCTCCTAAATTGTAAGCTCTTCTGGGCAGGGTCCTTTCCTCCTTTCTCATTGTTTGTATCTGTCATGTTGCAACCCTAATTTATTGTACAGCCCTGTATATTATGTTGACGCTATAAATATCCTGTTTAATAATAATTGTTTTTTTTTTGTTTGTTTTTTTTAGAGCATTTTATGTTATTTGTACTGCTAACCCTGCATTGTATTCTTCTCTGTTAGGAGACAGCGATCTGCCCCTATGATTCTAACCACAGGATACCTGTATCTTCTCTGGAGAAGCATGTTGGTGTATGCAGACTACGAAAGCTGGGCTACAGTAAAGAAGAAGTAACTGTAAAGAATCTTGTTCTTTTGTATAATAAACATTAACCCATAAACAATACACAACAGCACATACAATTTCTGTCTGATCAAATACTACCTAAAACATATCCTTTTATCACCGCAATAGCAAATTGTGACATTTTTTATAATTGCTGTGATAAAAGCTCGTTACTCTTGTACATACCGGTAGTTGAAATCTCTTTGCTGAAGGCAGAAATACCATGAACAGGCATTTAACTTGCAGATAACACTGCTGCCCCTAATGATCTTTACTGTAGCAGAACAACATGTTTTTATTGCTTGCCATGTTGCATAAAATATTTTTTATTCTCTTTTAAATGTAGACAGAAGCCTACGACCCCAAGTTCTTCTATGAAAATGCAAAAAAACCCTGCATTGTTCTAGGTATGTACATTATAAATTTCAGGGTGTGTATTCAAATTTCTGTTTTGCAAAAGGAGAATGCAGAATGAGTGGAGGTATGGCATCCTCAGCTTGCTGCTGTTTAATTGTCCACTTAGCGTTCTGGGCGTAAGTCCTGACCATTGTTCTTGATTACGCTGTGTTTCTGGAGTAGAGGCCGATAATTACAACACTGACTTATTAAAATTTCCCAACAGCTTTTGTAGTATAGGTGCCTCTTTAAAGGCCATTGCACAACACAGGTGCTGTGTGTGTATATAAATGTATTTCCATCAAAAAGACTTGTGTGTACTGTATTTTGAACCTTGTGTCCTGCTAAAAGAAGCATACATCTTCTCAGACACGCTTTTTATTTACAAAGCTCTGCCACACTGCATAGGTAGGTAGCAGGCTGACAACAATATTCATTATTGCAGTTTTCTGTACTACCCATTTGTTCATTGCACTAGAGATGCAAAGTTATGTGAAGATGTGCAGGTGGCAGACCCAGTGGTGGCATATCTGGATGTCACTGCTACCCCTAACAGCCGGGAGAGCAGCACATCTAGTAGTGGGGGGAGGGAAACGCAGGAAGGAAAAGACAATTGCTTGTTTTAGGGGATTCTATGATCAGGAGGACGGATAGAATAGTTTGTCGCCCGGATCCCTTCAACCGAATGATTTGCTGTCTCCCTGGTGCCAGGGTTTGGCATGTGGTGGACCGAGTGGACAAATTACCTAACCTACTATGTGCAATGTTACACTTCTAAAGTTCCTTCTTTGCTATCCCTACCTTAACTCCCACAGACTAAAAAATTTGCTAAATTATCTGCAATGTCCAGTATAGGCTGGCTGGTCCAACAGTCATATATTCATATTACTGGTTATCAATATACAGGTAGTCCCTGGGTTACATACGAGATAGGGACTGTAGGTTTTGTCTTAAGTTGAGTTTCTATGTAAGACAGAACAGGTACATTATTTTAATAAATGTAATTATGACTGATGTTTGTCTCAACATATTATTCAGCAGTAGGGTCTCAGTTACTGTATAAAATCCTCACTGTTAGCTAACCCCCTCCAGCCTCTGTCCTGCACACAAGGGAGCAGGGAAGCCCCATTCGTATCTAGGAGTGCTCTGTATGTCGGATGTCCTTACCTGGGGACTACCTGTAATGATTTCTGTTGTGCTGTAGATTGGGGAAAAAATGTATAAAATAGTTTTTAAGTCACTTTCACTAGCAGTGTTTTAAATCATTTTTATTTACTGGGTAGGCATTTGAAAGTTACCAGCTTGTTTGTGAAGGTGCACATTTCGCAGCAGTTTTGTTCAAATTTTTGTTAATAATAATAAAAAATTAATTATGAAGCTGTCCATGCTCACCTTCCTTCAAGGTGCTTCCTGTGCTTTAAAAATTGGTGCTTTACTTAGCTGTCATTTGTTTTGTGACTGGTTAGGATTTGAATGTAATTTGGTATTATGTGCTATTCATAAAGAATTGCTCCTGACTATGAGTTTAGTGCATTGACCTCCTGTTTGCTTTGCTCTTACAGATAAAACAAAACAATTTGAGATAATCAAAGAAGCGAAGGCTTCAGCACCTAACACAAGTGAAGATGGCTTATGGGAGAAAAGTAAGTGAAACAGTAACAAGACACATTCTATTAGGAATATTAGGAGAAATATTCAGGAAATTGAAATGTTTTAACAGATCTGCCTGCTTTTTAAAGAATTAATTTTGTTGCTAGGGTCCTAGTTTTAAATGTTGCCCAGGATATTGGGTCTAATTTAATAATGCTCTCCAAGACTGGAAAAGATAGATTATTGTGGGAAAACCTTGGTGATCCATCAAACCTGAAATGGATCTGATCCAGAATTGATAACATTCGCCAACTAATTGCAAATGATTTAAAAAAAATATATTACAGATTTGTTGAATCACCCAAGATCTCTCATGTAAATCTATCCTCTTCAGTCTTGGAGAGCTTTAATCAGGCCCATTATCTGCATAGGGTTTGTATGTCAGTGTTCTCCCACAGCCTGTACTGTAAATGTGCCTTCTCTTGGAATTTAAGCAGAGGCAGGCTGGTTCAGTAGTGGAATAGGTAGGTGACTGCTTGAGAATACGAGGTGTTGTAAACTATGCACATTTATGGGAGCTCTTTACAAAGGTTGTTAATAAATATTAAGATTGTAAGAGTTAACATTATATCTAAATCAAAGTTTTGGATGTAAAGTTAAAAAAAAATCTAATATAAGGACAAAGTAACACAGACTCTTCTCCTGACCTCTGTAAGCTCCACATCACTTTGGTTGGAGCTTTCACAGTGTGAGGGGCCCTCAGGCACCCAGAGCTTCATTGTGGGAGGAAGGGGAATGTGTTGCATTCTACCTCTAAAACCCATATGATATGATCCAGGTGTTTCACATTTTTTTACCTGGTGAACACAGGCTGTTAAAGGGGAGTTCAGTTAGGTGAACCTTATGCTTTATTTATTATATACAAAGACATTTTCCTATTGTCTATCTAGTCTTTAGATGTCTGGTTTTAGTATTTTAAAATTCACCTAGAGCAGCTGAAGTAAAGAAGTAAAAAAAATAATCGTTTTTAGAAGGAGTTGTGCAGTTGCAGCCTCTTATGTTTCTAGACACAAGCATTCTTTGAACTGGAGGCTATTTCCCTTAGTGTCTTTAGTGAGCTGCAATGCCTATTCCAGCCACTAGATGGAACTGGTTTGTATCACACATATTTACAGCTTGTGTGGTCAGCTGCTTGGGTATCAGCAGACGATTTATTGCCTGATTTACTATTAATAGGTATTACAGTGGATTCTTACCTGTAGTACGAAGAAGTATGGTTCTTCTGCCATTCAAAACTTAACTGATGTGTCAATTTAATAGATTAAGGGCATGCAAAATATATATAACTAATTGGTGGGAATTGAATAGTAAAAGAATGGGAAATCTTTAAAAGTAATAAAGTTAATTTATTAGCAGTGGAAGGAATGCATACAGTAAAAGTGTTTTTTATTACTCTTTGTATTTTCATTTAAACAATATCTCTGTTGATTCTCTTTCCTTTTTACAGCAGTGGTGAGTATAATTCGGGATAAATCTTGAAATTTCACAGAACCACTGTGCTTATGTGCAGTATCCTTTTTCAAGTGATATCCTTTTTAAATGACCTGCCTTTGTTATCAATCAGTTAAAAAAATAATAGTCTTAAGGCATGACTGATATAAAGTGGGCTGGGCTTGTGTATGTTTATAAGCTAAACTAAAGATTAGCATTGAATTGTTTCCAGAAACAGTCTGTAATCAATTGTAAACTACACCCTACCATTCCAATGTTATACAGTGTTGTGGGTGAGATGCTGCAAGGAGTGTCTACAACAGTCATGGTTGCTGGCAGGAAGGAAATGGTAACCACATCATTACCTCGCTGCATGCAATGAACAAGCACTGACTAGCATTTGACCAGTTCTTGGTGGTTGGGTTTATTTGTAAACCTAATGATCTTGTAAACCAGACAGCCCTTCTTTTTCATGTTACTTCAGAATGATTGGAAGCCATGCTGCATCTGTGCTTTATCCTTATTTCTTAGGAATTAAATCTTTAATAATTACACTTATGGGTTCATTAATTTTATTTTGAGGTTCACACTTTCTAACTTTTTTAAATTCTTTCCCACAGGTATACTAGTAGAGAAATGGATACCCCATGGGCATTAGTCTTATTTAGCCTCCTCCTTTTTTCCCTTTCCTAATACTCCTGTACATTTTCGTTGTTCACTTGGATATGCATTATATTATCCTTTTTTGCTAGTGGCAATGCACTTTCCTAAAAGCAGCAAGTTCCTTTTGGTTGTTTGACGATTTGCACTGCAGCCGGGTACAAAAGTGTTTACCTGTTCTGTGTTGCGATAGCCTGCTGTGTGTCTGGGACCTGTAAATGTCCTTTTTTCTGAAAGGGTTCTAAGGTGGGCAGAAAAAGTGCAAAGAGGATTTGTCACTGGGGTCACTAGAAAATTAAAATAGGGTGAACTCTTTGACCTTTTTTTACCACACTATTTTTTTTATAAGACATGGTGGGTATCCACAAAGAATTTATAGAATGGATGGTGTATTTATAAATCTCTGCTGTTGCCTAACACTTTTCCCCACAATACTGTAGTTTTGGACATATTATTCTTCTGTGCCTTTTGTCTGTTTTGGTATGCTGCTTTTATGTTTATTTGTGCAGATCTTTACCTTTTCTTATACCTGTATTTTAAACTGCATTTTTTAAAAAAAAGGGTTTGTAAGTAAACATGCTAATGTTGATTGACATCAGCCTAAATTACTCCAGGCTAAATACGAGTGGATTATTCACCGATGTCTGGTGAAGGTTTCCTAAGAGGCCCACACACACACACCTCCCCCCCCCCCCCACACACATAGATTATTTTTGGGTACCTATGGCCCAGACACAAGTTCACCTATTGTCTTTACTTGCACCACTTTTGGTAAGTACCAACCAACCACTGCTAGGAACACACTACAAGGTTTGCTATTTTCAAGGTACTCCTGCACAGTCATATGACCTAAGTTATATAAGGTCTCTGGAAGCCACTAATATTTTTTTAAATATGTAACATTTATCTTGAAAGTCCTTTTTGTTACCTAAAATACCTGGTAATACAGTTTGGATCAGATTATCCAGCAAATACTATTTTCTTGCTTTGATTTTACTTGCCTTTATATTGTGATTTAAAATTAAACCTATCCTATTTTGTGCTATTTAAATGGATCTTATGCACTTGCTTTAGGTGTTTATTCATCTACGCCTGTTGAAGTTCCTCTGAATCACAAGCGTGCAATTTGTGATTTATCATCTGCCGATCGCCTTGCCATCTATGACTATGTCACAAAAGAGACAAAGCTGGATAGATCTGAGTTAAATGAAGCAGATCTGTTTGAGGATTTAACTGCCAAAATCAAACAAGGTATATGCTCCTACTTCTTTTTATTCTTTTTATGTAAGACACTCCGTTTCATGTTTTTTTGTTTTTTTTTGTGACTCTTTTTGTTTTGGGAAGAAAATCATTGTTTTCCTAGTATTAAACTTAACTCATCCATGCCTGTAATATCTTTAAAGATGATGACCAGAAGTGTCCAAAGTCCCATCTTGAAATCATGGCAGAAATGAGGGACTACAAAAGGAGACGACAGTCTTACAGGGCAAAGAATGTTCACATAACAAAGAAATCTTACACTGAGGTAATACTCTGCACTGCACTCTCCTCCCTTCACTTCCATTGAGGCTGTTCTTTTTATGTCATTCATGGATCATGAACAATGTCAGACGGTCTCAGAGTCTGATGTACACGTCAGAGTCTCGTCCGTGGCAAGCCTTTCCAGCTTGTATCGGTCGAGAATCATCTGACAAGTACATAGATTTAGTTTGAGGGGAAGTACTCAGACATAATGGAAATTAAGAAAGGACAAAAGACTTACATTATTAGAAATTCCAATACCAGGAGTGTCAGAATCTATACTGGCAAATGATATGCAGTGTAGGAGGTATAGTATCTGATGCTGTATATCTGTGAAGGTGGTGGGTTCCATAAGTAGATTTTAGGTGGAGAGAAAAATTATCAAAGTAACAGTTGCATATTTAAGATTCTTTAAAATCCCTCAAATGTGCATTTCTATAGTGAGTGTGTCTATCAATCTCTTCATTTTATTCACAGCTTTATTTTTGTTTTACCACAGATAATGCGAGATGTCATCAATGTTCATATGGAAGAGCTGAGCAGTGACTGGCGTGATGAAATGCATGATGAAGCTAGCTCCTCGGTTTCTTCCTCCTCAATTAATAGGTAAACCAAAATGCTATTTGCCTATGAAAAATTACCTCATTTATAAATTAAATTAAAAAAAATCAATGTATTTTGGTACGTGCAAAAAACTTGCTTTTCTATGGCACCATGTATTGTGTATTGGATAGTAATAGGCTTGTAGTATTCAAATAAATTATCCTGCTATCAATATTAAGTAATGCTTTAGGAGTTGGAGTCCCATATGTTTATGATAAAATCATACTGTATAACTAATTATTTTGAACTTTACTTTTATTGCAATACACTTATATTTTAAGGGATTAACTTCTAATCTTTATAACATTTCTATGTACAGAAAGGAGCAGCAGAGATCTCCATCTGTTGAGTCCAGACAATCTGAGGAAAGTCAAAGAGGCAAGCGTCGATCGAGCCACAGGAGGGAGCGCAGCAGGAGTCCACACAAACGTAGAAGCAGGGAAAAAGACCGTGGTTTTAGATCTAAAAAAGACAGGCAAGTTTTTTTAATTTACTTTTTTTTTTTTTTTGTTTTTTTTTTTTGCACCCCTAGCTGATGGTCTCATCTTCTAATGTACAACTAGCATGCCATACCAAAATAAAACAAGAGTACAACACTTTCAGGATTATTTGCACACGGTTTTGTAGCGTCTTGTATTGGAGATTAGTTTGAGACACTACTGATCTTTAGAGACTGGTGCATTATAATCATGGTTGACGTTCTTCTAAACTGCCTGTGACCTCTTTTAGAATACATCTTTATACTTCTAGTTCTTAATTACTTAAATGGGATAATTACTTCTGAGCTTTCCAAAAGCCTATTGCTGCAGACCATAATCTATTTTAATTTTCTAATTTTCTTGAAAAGTGGAACTCTAGACGCAAATTTTAATTTGGTTACAGCGGACCTAAGTTCTATTCATGTAGCTGTGTTTTGCCTTCAAAAATGAAGTTTCTTACCTTGTTTCGGCACATCTTCTTTCTGACCGCATAGATTTTTTTTTATTGAGTTGGTTGTTTCTTAAATTTCAGGACTGAAGATAGATACCGTGGCCATAAAAGAAGAAGGGACAGCGAATAGACACAATTTCTTCTGTTTTTCTGTATTTTTTTTCTATTTTAAAATAAAAATCTGGTAGAAATTCTGTTTTTGTGCTTTTATATTTTACTGCCAGCACTTTGATAATAAAATAAAGCCCAAACTATACTGTATTGCTACATATGAAAATCTCATTCTGGTAATTATAACCGAGTGGTACCCTTACCAAAACATTAAAAAAAATAGGCAAAAATACTGTAACTACAGCACCACAATAGTCAAATTTTATATACTTTCATTCAATATCTGTGTATAAAAGTACAAAATGATTGCCTTAAAACAGGAAAACTTGGTTCACAAACCTCCAAAGGGCAGTCACTATTAGCATTTGCCTCTAAATACTGGAGCTTTACTCCTCGGCATGATATTAACGAATTGGCATTGCCTTGTGCTGTGGTGTATACTAAAGAGCAGATTGCAGTCTTCACTCTTTGCTGTAAACCACCCCTGCATTTAGAAATGGTGATTGGTGAACTTCATCTATCTTTTATAACCATACAATCTGTCATTGCACATTAACATACTGGGTATGATTTATTAAAGTTTTCCAAAACTGGAGAAGATACACTTTCATCAGTAAACCTGCGTCATCCAGCAAACCTGAAATTGATCTGGTCCAGTGTTGAAAAAACATTTGCTAACAAATATCAAGTGACCCTTAAAAAAGGCATTCTAAGTTTGCTGGATCACCCAGGTTCACTGATAAAAGTGCATCTTCTTCACCATTGGGAGAGCTTTAATAAATTAGACCCATTGGCTCTTGCATCTCCATCTGCAGTAAACCCCCATCTGTTTACTTGTACTGTGTGAAAAATATAAATCATTTGTGGAGATAAGATAAAGATCACAATTGTGATGTTAAATTGATATAAAGCATATGCTATGCTAATACTTTTTCCTTGAAGGACCCAAATCCAATGTAATTTGACTCTTCTCACCAATGTGGCACTTTTTAGTGAAGCATGACATTTCACATGGTTGAGGCATCTCATAAATCTTGCTTTATGTGAATATGGGCAAAGGGCTGACAAGGAACATTTAGTATATGTGGATATATTTGTATTTCCAGGGTCAGGCATTTCTCACTACTTTGGGTGCCCCTTGCAAATTTCAGCCCAGCAGACACACTGCTGATATGCAGAAGGCCATTGACATGCTGCAGTAAAGACCTGTCTCTCCACATTCAAAAAGACCTATAGTTTCTAATGCTGTAGATGATTTTATGGTAACTTTAGTATGATTGCAATAATTATATACTAGAATAAAAGATATTTCCCAATCATAGAGGAACAATTCAGCAATAATTTCAGGAAAATCATGGTTTCAACTAAGGTAAGTCAAGCCTAATTTATTTTAGTTATTTTGGTTTCCAAGTGTAGATTTTTCTTTTCAACACATTGACATGCTTATTAAATATAGGAAAAGTGTATGGTAAACTTTAAAGACTTCTTTTAGTCATTTAGAGTGTAAAATAATGTATTTGTATATATTTTGTGTTGACTATAAAGTATTTGGGCTACTTATTTCAGGCTGAAGTAACATTAATAGTGTAGTTGAACTATTGCAAAAAGAGTTCTTGGTGCATAAGCCATGAGTTGTCTTGTACTAATCTATAAAACATAGTGTACATATGTATATATAGTTAGGCACAGTAGGGTATTTGCCATTTCCTATTCATTTTGTTCTATGGACTTTATTCACATTTTTAACCATTTATAAAACATATATTGCATCTAAAATGTGAAGTCTTTCTAAACCTTATCTCAAATTAAACATTAGTAAATCTGATTAATGGAAGTCATAAACTATGCAATATATCAATTAACCAAAAATGTTGCATTTATCAAAAAAGTGCTTAATTGATATTGGGGTAGAATGTCAATCACAAATTGATAAGGCAAGTTGCTTTTTTTTTGTTTTTTTTTAGAAGATCATTTGAATATTGAAACTTTTTCAAATAGGTTTGTTTTTCGGTTTAGATCAGCGTTATGATTATCATAACACATTGTTTTTTGTCTATGGTAATACTAATCAAAAGCTCCATCAATAAAAAAAATGACACACCTAAAATTAGGGAGGACCCTGTTTTTGTACACGTGGGTTACAAGCAGTGGTTTACTTTGGTATCTGTAAAAGAAAAAAAGTTAAAGCATATAATTTTGGCATTTAAAGAATAAGGCTAAACTAATTTAAAATGTAAGGGTGCAAACAACTGATAATTCTTTCTACAATATGGATAACTTTCCCTCTATCTTTGGTATAGTTTACCTCAGGCATTTGCAAAAGAAGCTTTGCTTTTAATAAAAAAAAGAGTTTACCCCTCATACAAACTCTCAAAGTTCCATAAAAATTACTGCAAGTCAAGCATAATAAACATGAAAGCGCACGCATTACAGAATAAACAGAACTACACATTTGTGGTTCAGCAATTAAATATTTATGTTGGAACTTGATGTTAAGTGTTAAGTTCTAGTTAAAATATTTTCAAAAAAGAATAATGGACCTACTGGTATTAAAAAAGTTCCCATCACAACTCATTTATTATTTATACATATATATATATATATATATATTTAAAATGATATTCAATCAACAAACGTATACATTATTGTCTGTTGCTTGTCTAATGTCTAATGTTTCGTTGATCTGCTTCTAGTTTAAAAGTTTAACAATATAAGTGTCAAAAATTAAATATATTTTACACCTATCTGTCTTTCTTTTGTCTGTTTCACGTGGTGATGTGAACAAACAGCTATACACTCAGCCCTTAGCAAACTAAAATCTCTTCATTATTCTGCATGTGTTTGGACAACTCTTCAGAGTCACTGACCTCTGTGCAGGAATGTCTGGATTCCCCACAGCTAAGATGTACATTTCTATCATTCAGAGGTCTATTGTGTGGATGTGAAATATATCAGAAGGATACTTTTACTATTGCATTCATATTATTATAAAGAATGTTGTTACAATGACAATTTATTAATTTGCTCCCACCTTTATATTTAGTGTCTTATTCACAAACCGCATTGACAAGTTTTGGAAAAGTAACTCATCAACCTTTATTACAAATCCTATTACTGGTTTTCTATGGCCTTTGAAAATTTGAAGATTCTAGTATTGTATGAGATTTTATTTCATATGTAGCAAGTAAGTTTTAGCGACTTAAGTGACAATACAGGACCCACTTGTACTGTCAATGTATTTTGTGATTGGCTATCAGAGGTGACAGAACTAACTGGGTTCCAAGGGATCATATGGTCCTCAGTGCAAATCCTTGGTGCTTCTTTTTATCCCAGTTTCCTATGGGATTTCTATGAATGCTTTTAATAAAAGAGGTGCATTGTAGACTAAATCCCATGTATGCTTAACTGAGTGGCAGTTGAGAGCTGAAGAGTGGAGCTAATCCCAAACTTTTGTTGCGTCTGCTCCAAAAAAACAAAAAAAAAGTACATTGGGCTTGATTTAACAAAGTTTTTCAGGACTGGAGAAGATAGACTGCCCTGGGTGATCCTGATTGATCCAGCAAACCTGGAGGGAATTTCTTAAAAAAACTATTAGTTGGCAAATGTTTTCAGTCCTGGACCAGATTCATTCCAGATTTCCTTGAACACCCAGGTTTATCCATGATAGTCTATCTTCTCCATTCAAGGAGAGCTTTAATAAATAAGGCCCATTATGTCCATGTAGCTATTTGCAGCATTAAATATTTTCAGATGATACAGCAACAATGGGACACTTCAACAATAAAGAGCTGAATTTCATCGGGATAGTTTAAACACCAAGAAAATCAGTTATAATTTTATTTAAAAATGATGAATGATTTAATATATATAAATACATATCTACATTTTAATTTGGATCAGTCTCCTGTAATCCCTTGTACTGCACCAGGTATTCTACATGCACATGAAATGAAAATTACTATGTAGCATATGTAAACTATCTGTGCATTGTAGTGTATTGGCATATAAAAAAAAAAAAAAAAAAATAGTTGGCAGGCCATGTAATGTTGCTTAGCTGTGGGAGAGAAAAGTCAGGTCACCAGGTTGGCTGTGCTGTGTTGTGTTCTGGTAGGGATCTGAAAATCTCAGAACTGGATGCGCAGGTAAGATAGCCCCCCCCCCCTATTTATCTCTGCATTAAGCTGTTTGTGTGGGGTTTAGCTATAAGAAATATTTATAAAATAATTAATTTTACAAGTTTAGGATCTGTGGGTAATCTTTTGTTTCACCTTCATGGAAAATAATTAAAGGAAAAGTTTAGTTTTTTGATCAAAAGAAAAGCAAAAGTGTAATTACAACAACCTAATGGACAGAAATACAAATACTAAATATACTTGAGTATAAACTAAGATTTTTTTTTTTTTACCCTCAAAATGCCATTAGGAAAAGGTTTTCAGTTTATATGCGAGTGGCATCTAGTGGCATGTTCTGGCACTACATTTGTCACTGGTTTGACAGATCAGAGCTGTCAAATGCAGACTGTTTGGAACAAATTTTACATGAGGATACCTAACACTTGGTGGCCATTTCTATTGATTACTGTTTTAAAAGTTAGCAGTGACAGTTAAATATTGAGCCCTAGGTTTATACTCGCGTATAAGTGTTTTTCCTGTTTTTTCAGGTAGAAGTAGGTACCTTGCTTTATATTTGTAACAACTTATATTCCCTTTATTTTATTTGAGTATTAAGCTGTTTGCCTGTAATTCGGCTTTAAAGTGATTGATGTTCTTACTGATTGGCTTGGCAGAAGTGAACAGATGGTGTTGTACTTTACAAACTGTGGCTATACTGATCCTTACTAAAAGTAAACTCTGATTGTGCATTTGGTGATACTGTTATCTCCAATAAATATAATCTATTAATATCCCAATAGGTTACCAGTGTAACGGTTGGAATCCCGACCAGGGCACTGTCTGCATGGCATTTGCAGGTTCACCCCGTGTCTGCGTGGGTTTCCTCTTGGTACTCCCACATCCAAAAAAAAACATGCAGTTAGGTTAATTGGCTTCCCCCCCAAAAAATTGACCTTAGACTACATTATTGACATATGACTGAGATAGGGACATTAGATTGTGAGCCCGTTTAAGGAACAATTAGTGTCACAACTATGGACTTTGTACAGGGCTGCGTAATATGATGGTACTATATAAATACTGTGTAATAAAATTAATAATAATAATATAGGCACATCTTATGGAATGTAGGTGATTGACATATTTACAGGTGTTTATATTATAGGTACAGTAGCTGTATCTCAGATCTTTATCAGGGATAAAGAACAAAAATTAGATAATGTTGAATACTTTAGTAAAATTTCTACTTTTCTGACTTGGGCATTCTGATCAGATTAATTTAAAAAGATGCAATCATTTAATATGAACAACCAGTTTTTAAAATGTACTTTTAGGATTTAATGTTGAAAACCAGAGCAAATTCATCCTTGTGCACTTCAATACTTGGGTCCTCTTTTCATATTCAGCCACCTGTATAGAAAACAATTGCCAGTTAATATAGTATTATAGAAATGTTATGTAGTGTAGCAGAAACTGGGTGTGAAAAGGAGAATATAACTAGTTTTTGGGCCAAAAACATAGGTTGTGTACAAATTTACACAAATGGGCCCTACTAACTACACAGATAAGCTAACATACAGGCATTGCATTTACGGGTAGGGGGACTTGTCCTGGTGTGTTAATTGGCTATAGGCGTATTATCAGGTTTTATTGAAAAAAATCTTGTTGCTGTGTCAGTTAAGGTAATATTAGAGATTTAAATTGCCACTGATTTTTCTAATGACTCTGGGTATTTTGTATGTACTGGCATAATAATAAAAAAATAATCTGAAGCCTTTCCTGCTTTCTAATATGTATTCATTTTTTCATTCCAGGATAAATGTAAACTATCTAAATATTTTGTAACGTGGCTGCTTTTGGGTTCATTGATCAGTCTACAATTTATTCAAATCCATGCACAAGAGGGGTCTGCAGATCATTCAGGTATTTCATTATATTACAATCTTTAAAATCTGATAAAGTATATATATATTCAAAAATAGATTTATCCATATACTGCCATTAAAGGGAAGCATTTACTGTAAGTCTTCAATAATGCAGTAGGACTTTTTCCTGCATGGGTATTGGTCTCAATCAACATGACATGTGTAGGTGACATGCACAAACAAGTAAATGTGTACATTTGTTATTTTTCCTATCCTAAAGCTCAGTTCTATTCTTACTTAGTTCTCTTTAAAAGTAAACTGGTTACTGTACTAAATCCCACAAACCAGCAGAAAGGCAAATGCCAAAAAATAGTAAAAGTATTCTGGGGCGTAGAGATATGTAGGAACCTCCCTTTAAATAATTCAAGATATTTAAGTTGCCAAGCCAATAAGTTCTTACTGATAATTACCTAAATATTTATCCATGCTGGAATGTAAGTAACATTATTGAAGAACTCACATTAAAAAGGTGAGTGTCCAAAAAAATGAAATAAATAAAAATAAGATGCAAAGTCTACTTTAATATTTCAGGGTGTCCGTGTTCTGGCCCTGTCTCCCAATTGTCCTATTGTTCCAATGGAATTCACAAGTGTTTGATTTTTTTAAAAATTTTATTTTTCTTGATTTTATATAAATTTTCAAAACAAAACACAAACGTACAGAACCTACTGTAAATCCAGTTTTACAATCACAAACGATTTGTTCCGTATAGAACCTTGAATAGAAGGTTGAATAGAACCTTTACAGCTGGACCAAAATAGCGCAGAAGACAGAGCCTACTATGCCAGAGCCTTCCACTCAACCTCCCGACCCATGATAACCATTATCCAAGCCCCTTCTCCCTTCCTTTCCCAAAACCATTCCCTCAAACCTAGCCAATTTCCCATTTACTTAAACCTCTTATACATCATTCTGTTCTCCCAGCATATTCTTATACTTAGTTGATTCTTGGGACATTATTCAAGGCGCCCAGAAATATCTAATTTCTTTTATGGATATCCGAGGTTAGGTCTTCCATTAGTTTAATTTCATTTACCCATCGTATCCACAAGTGTTTGTTTTAATGCACATTAGGCAGGGATGAGTCACCAGTAAGGAACCTGCCCTAAGAAATGCTATGCAGCCAAAGTACATGCGTGTTGTTGGGAAGTGGCAACCAAGAAACTACATGAGGTTGGCAGCACTATGATTTAACAAAGGGAAAAAAATGTGAAAACAGTATTACATTTGAAAACAGAAAGGTTGTAATACACAGTTGTTAGGCAACTGCCATCTTAATGTCATTGAGTTAGGGTTTACATCAACTTCAAGGTACAAATGTCATGGTTGAAAGGCTGATTTCAACACGAATGTTTATTTTTTCCTATTGCTAATTATCTTTTTCAAAAATAATAAACATGTGCACATTGCATGTAATTTGGTAAATCAATTATGGTATGAGGAACCTTCTGACCTGAGTGACACTTGTTGGGTTTTAGAAGACATTTTATAGAATTCTTCTCTGTTTTTCTCTCCACAGGAAATCTGTAACATGACATAAGGGAAATTAACTTATGCTAAAAGTCAATTAAAGTAATCACAGCAGACATAGGTTGTTTTTAGTATAGGTAATGAGTGGACCACACTGTAAAATAATCTGTGATTGACATCATCCAACGTTTTGACTGAATCTAGACACCAAAACAGGGAAGATTTTATAGATACACGTGTGATATAGCACTCCTTGTCGTTTGATCTAGTTTTATTTAAAAGAGAAGTCAATTTTTTATTTTTTAAATATATTTGTTGACATTTAATCACTACATATTCAGAATGTGTTAAGAATGTGTAAGAATGTTCTTTCCTCAATCCTTTAATAGATTCTATGTATTAGATTCCTAAATAAGTTTTCTGAAATTTACATAACAGAGTGTTCCAGAATTTATGGATCCTTGGGGCATAACAGAAATCTGTGCTGACATAATGACACCCTGATGTGCTTGCTATATGATACTAATGACACTTTAAGTTTACTTTTATAGTGTAGGACAGTGAAGTGCAAGAAATAAATGGAGGTTAAATAGGAGGACTTATGGTGACATGTCCAACCACTTCCAGATTCCACAAATTCAATAGCACATTAGTAAACCTTACTAATTCCCTGAAAGAGATAAAACACCTACATTAAATTCAAAATTCCTTTAATGCAATAAAAATGAAACACAGTCTTGCCAACTTTTTTTTAGTTATGTGTCCAGTTAAGTTTATTTATGTGTCCAGATGTAAATCCACGTCAATCATGTCCTTAAATAGTGTAATCCCCATGTCAACCACAATGTCCACAAATTTAATCCACATCAATTGTGATGATGGATTGCTGAGCATATTTACATGCCACATTCCTTTAACTATATTAGGGAGTCTGCTGCTTCAGTAATAGCACCATGAATTCCTAGTGACATCATTGCCAATTTGGGACCAGTGAATCTGTCATTTAGCTCCTTGAATGCAGCATGTATTCATTATAATTGATGAGGATTACATCTCTGGAAATCAAGATGCAAGTACATTGCAAAGTACTAACCTACATAAATTGCTCACAGTGATTTAAAGAAAAAAAATGTAAATTCTGTGGTGCAAATCTGACCAATTCAAGAGGTTTGCAAAGGTGAGCTGTAAAAAGGTTGGGTACAGACGTGAGTAGAGCAGAGTTTAGCAATACAAGAGGAGTTTGGAGATATACAGTGCAAGGCTGGGTGAAGAGTTAGGTAGTAAAAAGAAATGCCTAACTCTACTGCTACTGATTTGGTGGTGCGGGTTTAGGCTTATTACATGTTTGCTGCCTATTTCTGGTAATGGGTGGGGAAGGTATTGGTCTAATATATGCACCATGCTGCCTGCAGCTAATACTAAGTGGGTAGGGTCCAATAGGGTTATTATATGCACTATTTTGCCTGCCACTCAGAACCATAACAACATGCAGGGCTGTAAATGCTTCTGCCCTCTGCACATTACATAATCCTGTCTGCTGCACTTATTAGGTTACAAACTGCTGACCACTGCACTAACTGCATTATATATTTGTGACCCCTGCACTCTGTGTGTTCTAAACCACTGATCATTCTGATCACATACCTGACCCCCTGTCCTCTTTTACAATGTTACACCCCATCCAAATGAAGAATACCCATATAAAATAAATTTTAAAAAAAAGAAAATTTACCCTCAATATTGTGTCGTTGATTATGAATTTTCGGTAAACTATGTAGATTTGATTTTTGAAATATACTGTATGTTGTGCAGCTTGTGTGAATATAAGGGTATTGGCCCACCTTTCAAATAATATAAATAACAGCAGATATATTTTAGAATGTGCCAGCTGAGTGTGAACATTTGTATCACTAAGATTTGTTAAATGTATTTACGTTGAATGAGATATTTATTTTAATTATATACAATATATATATATATATATATATATATATATATATAATGGGGTATTATAGTAAGTAGTATATAAAATTCTTCTTTTCTTCTTAACATTTAGAGACCAATGGGTTATTAATCTGATGTTTTCTGTCCTCCACAACTAGGTGGCAATGACTTTCAGGAAGAGATATATTCAGAAGAATATGAAAGAGGTCCTTACAATGGGTACGCCTCTGGAGATGACTATTTGATTACTGCAACAGATGTTCCATCTAATGAAGTTACATTTAGTGGTTACTACCCCGATACACAGCTTGTAACAGGAGAATCAGATCCTTATTCTTCCCCTACAGAATCATATTTTGCAGCAAGAGATGTTACTACAATAACAACAAGGCTTCCATACTACCACAAGACAACACCAAGCGCAAATGAAGATTTTCTACCAGCGCCTGATGTTTCGTACCAGGATGAAGGTATCTATAATAATTTCTAATCTTATCAGTTAGTGAAATGGTATTTACTTTTGGATACAATTTCCCTGATATTCAAGTTTAAATGTATTGTTACGTATTGTTGTAATATGTGAGAAGACAAACATGATTAAAGGAAATGCTTATTATTGTAGTTTGAGGTGTTCCAGAGAACTGTTAACTGAACTGTACGTGTCCCGCTGTTTTATGTAGATGTACATTTAATGCCAGACAGATATCCCATTGTATTACCTTTCTATGGCTATTTTATTGCTATTGTTTTACATATCCATCTTTGCTGTCATTTTTATATAGCAACAAACTTGCTAGAAGAATTCCGTGTGGGCAGCATATCTGGAGTCCAGATAATAACAGGAACACAAAACAATTTGAAAGCATATCAGTTTGGGACGAGAGCACATGTAACAAGACAGTCAAGGTATTTTATCAAGATAGAAATAATGTTATGCTTTTTCATTCTTTCTACAAAAAAAAAAAAAGTGAAATGCCTCTTTCATTTTTGCTTATTTTTTCTTCCTAATGCTTATCACTGAGTTTAAAGCATTTTTAAAATTCTTTATTCTTCAGCTTGTCATTAGCTTTTTTTCCTTTTTTTTATTACTAAAACATTGTCCTATGCAGGCCAATGACTGTATGTTGCTTAAACTTTAGACAAAAATCCTTTACATTATAATCATTATAAATGTAATTCATAGCATTTTCTAATACTAGAAGGTTATTGTAAAATTGTGCAGAAATTGAGTTTAACTGCAATGATATCGGTATAATGTCCAATGGTGCAAAGTAGCTTAGTATGTTTTAAAAAAAAATGCAGGCATTATAGGGGTTATTCAAAATTTGATATGTCTCACACTGTTGCCCACCTACTGAGAATGCATAGCTGCAAAAATTTACAGCAGAATTAAAAGGCAATTGGTGTCCAGTTGACGAATGAATGCGTGATTGAATGAGTGTTGGTCTCAACGCTACACCTACAAAAAACTAAAATGAGCACTGATCTCCTGCAGCTGTCTCTAAAAAAAAATGCTGTTGGCCCCTGAACTATGCAGGCAGTATGAAATGGGAGGTTAATCAGTCGCAACTCAGGAAACACACTTGGCAACCTCAGGAGCAAGTTTTCACAGAACCCTGGTTGAGAAAGACTGATCCACACTAAACCCTACTTGAGATCCTATTCCTCAATTAGGACTTAACTGTAGAGAGAGAGAAAAGAGGAAGAAGTAGAAACAGGGCAGTTTTGGCTCTTTAGCCCTTAAAAAGTACATTTCAAAGCTCAGTTTATGTATGACTGTGCCTCTTCTGGTTTCCTCTACCACTACCACTAAACCCATGTTGTTGGTTAAGCATTTCAGTAAAAGTAGATACAAGGTATACATTTATGTTGACCCTTTATGCCAATGAAATTGACTTCATTTAGTATGCAGTGTTTCTATCCTGTGACTAAGTTTAGTTTAGTGACTAATTATCCTAAACTTCCTGGTCTCCAAATACATTTTGTATTATCTTCTAAGTATTTTTGTATTTTATTTCTTTGCAGCTTGGTATTCCCATATGGAGTGCCACAGGAGTTTACCCTGACCTCCACATTCAGAGTAAAGGAAAGGACATCTGAAGATGTGTGGAACCTGTTGGATCTAGAGTCTAGGAATGGACTTGAGCAGTTTAGGCTTCGGCTATATGGGGAAATGAAAGCAGTAGATGTTTACAATGCAGCTGCAGATGAGGGGGATAAGGTGACCACATTTGAAAATGTAGAGACATTGTTTGATGGAAAATGGCACAAACTGTCTTTGAGTGTTCACAGAGATCAGGTCACTTTGTATGTGGACTGTCAGCAAGTTGGATCTTCTCCCGTGAACCTATATGATTCTCTAAAGACAGACGGAATCAGCACCCTGGCTCGCAGGATAGCAGATGATACCACAGCTAATGTAAGTTATTATATGAATAAAATCTCCAATACATAAGATATAACTAGTATAAGTGATAATCAAGATGTAGGATAACCCCTTACACCCATAATACTGCAACAGCATTTTGTAAAGTTAACTCTCAATTGTAGACTGCAACAAAGTAACATAAATATAGAAAAAATATATAAATTCATGTTTGAAATTTTACATATTTTTTAAGGGAAATATATCTTTTTGTAGGTATTTGCTGTGTGATAAGTGAATTGTCCTTTGTGGGATTCTTTTTAATTGCTAAGAAAATATTCTAAACTCCTTTAGCAAATCAACCCCATTTATCTTGATATGGATTACATCCCATTTTTTTTTTTAATATTCTTAAGTCACAAAGTCTTTTTTTGGTACTGTTATCATGCTACATTTGAAGATCCGTGTTTTCTGTTTTTTAAGCTTTAATTTCAGTCAACTTGCCATATTTTAGTTTAAAGTATTTATTTTACCACTTGCTTCAATTTTCTGAGCCAAGCATCACTGGGCTTTTGATCATCAATCTCATAAATGACCCAGGCCTTCACTCAGCACTTCACATGATGTAATTAAAGTTGACAAATAGAAGGATTAAAGACAAACTCTTATGAGATCTCTCCTTTACACTTACAGGCTGTAGCACATTATATATATATATATATATATATATATATATATATATATATATATATACACATTCTTCTTCTTAAAGAAGTAAAAACTACCAAACAATATAACAGGTATTGTTTTCTGGTTTAGGTTGACATACAGCAACTTGAATTTTCTCCAGATGCAGGAAGGGCCAGTGAAACCTTATGTTGTGAATTATCTGATGTGGTGAGTATGATAGAGGTCCTGGACAACAGTTATTTGAGGAATAATTTAAAAGCTGTACCTAGATAAATGAAGTTTGGACTGTTTGAGCTCTGACCTTGCCATATAAATTCCTAGAACTGAAATGAATAGGTAAAAGTAGAGTTCAAGTAATGATCAGAAGCTCAGATCAAATTTTCAAACAGACTGGAAAATACTTCAGATTAGGTCAACAAAAAGTGATTGTTAAAAGAAAAAGGTGGCATTACTTTTTAGAAAATATAAGCAGATATCAAGCCTTTTATCTGTAGAGATAGGCTGATATACAAAGAATAGTTTACTTTATATATATATATACTTTTTTTATACTTTATTGTCCTTTTTAAATGTAAACTTTAATTTCACACTTGTTTTGTTAAGAGATGGCTATCATACTTTTCTTTAGACAAGTACAATAAAATGTACGCTGTCTCAAAATTATGGTGGTCCATTATGGTGATCCTGTTATTCCTATACTTAACAAACAATATGTAAAGCTTTTTTTAAATGTTTTTAGGAAAAGTTAAATATAAAATAATAACTATTTTTCTTTCTTTTTTGTGCAGGAAGATGAACGGGTAAGTATTGGATTAGTACATATTTAAAGCCCGACAATCACTATATATATATATATATATATAAAACATTCATTCACATTTTTTTCTTTTTAAAACAAAAGTGTGCAGATTTGGGTGAAAATGCCATTGCAACCAGTTGCAATTGTCTGCCAGGTGAACCAGGATTCCCTGGATTTCCTGGTTCAAAGGTAAGAAAAATTTCCCATATTGAAATATTCCTTTCTCTTCTTTAGCTTGTAGAAATCTGTAACTACCAATTGCCACTTGCTAGGTAGCTTTAAAAACTTGTTTCTTTTTACCCCAATTAACTTTGCTTTCATATATAACACATACAGAAAATTCAATAATGAATTACATCCCCCACCAAAAAAAGCCTTTATTGCTTCCCTTCTTACATAAATATCTTACTTTAGTTGCTTAATCAATAACATGTATAACAAGTTATAAACCTGAGATTACCTGGCTTAATTTAATTGCCTGCAGCTGATTGTGCATTATTGCCTTACAGGGAGAAAAGGGTGACCAAGGGCCACCAGGATATACAGGAATCCATGGCCGGCAAGTAAGTGGAACTACAAATGACCAAAAGAGATAATGAAGATCACATATAAAGATTATATGTGTTAGGCTATGTACACATACTAGAGAATTGTTTCACGAGATAATAACAATCAGTTCGGGTATAAATCTAGTGTGTGTACAGAAGTCACCCAACGTTGTTTAGAGATTGCCGGCACTAACAACTGACTGGGATGACTACTGTCATTTCCTTAAAAGCAAAAGGCAGCAGAGGGCTTTAGCAGTTTATTAGTTTAGCATTTATTTTTTTATATACAGTATAACTGAGGAAACAAGGTCATTTTTATACATTTTCCATAAATGTATTTGTAATATACTTGTGTTTACTCTCTAGAAATACAAAACCTATTCTTTCTTTTTCAGGGATATAAAGGATCTAAAGGGGCAGCAGGAAGAAGAGGAGATACTGGTCCTAGAGTATGTATAATAAGTTCAATTTATTGTAATGCCAAAGAGGTCGATTTGCGAAATTAGTTTAGGTTGTGCACTTAGCCAAGTGAATTTTGTACATTGCAATTTGTTTTTCTCTTAACTTGGTGCATGTGGTGAAAATTCACTTTGCATGAAAATTGCATGCAAGGTGAAGTTGAAAAAAAAAAACAATCTATGCTTGTGCATGATTGGATGATTGAATTTAGCAGAGGTTCTCTTCATTTACTAAGCTAAAACTTTCCTTGCAGAGTAATATTTCAACCAGGTATTTTTATACTACATTTTGAATCATGTTTATGTTACCAATTGCCAGAGAGGTTTTAAACAAGTTCAGACACAAGGTTTGCAAACAATTCTCACCTTGCATTCAACACATTCAACATATGAAACGTAATATATATATATATATAAAATTAGACCATTGTTTTGCACCTACTTGTCTCACCACAAATTGGAAAGTTAAATTCTGAAATTAAAAAAAAATTGTTGATTTAACATTTTGTGTATTATACAATAAACAGGTTGCTTTAACTCCATGTTCCAAAAGACATACTGTATGTGTAAGAATCGAGCATGAGTGCTTTAAACTGAAAAATCAGATCACATTAACCTCCCTAGAGGTAACCCCGAGTGTGACACGGGGTAAAAAAAAGTTGCTAAAAGCGGTAACCCCGAGTCACACTCGGGGTATGTAAACCTATGGGAGGTAATAGTAAATAGAGCCTTACCTGATCCGCGGGCGTCCTGCGTCATCCAGTGCCGCAATCTCTGTCTTCTTCTCTCTTCTTCCGCCCGGCTTCTGCATCCGATGAGTCACCGGGGAGTTCCCAGTGACGTTGGTGCTTGTGTATGTTGCCGGGGGGGCGGGCGGTTAATTTAAAAATCAATTTGTATTGCATTCAGTACAAAATAACTGTATTAAATGCAATACATTGGATTTACATGTGTAAAAGCAGTACATTGTTTTCAAGAACATTTATTTTATAGTATATGTAATAGTATGCGTATAATATGTATTTAAAAAAAAAAAATTAAAAAAATTAAACATTTTTTTAAATTTATAATTTTTTTAATTTATTCAATTTATTCTTTTTACATGATTTTGTGTTTCAAACTTTAATATACTCATACTATTATATTATACTGTAAAATAAATTTTCATGAAAAACAATGTACTGCTTTTAGACATATAAAACCGGAAAAAAATGAACGGCTAGAGAGGTTAATGCAGTGCCTAAAATTTTTTAGAACAAAAAGCCATATGTGAATTTCAGGAATCAACATTATTCTAACAGTGTACATGCTTTTATAAGATTGTTAGTTGTATTGTAAAAGTGAGAGCTGCATCCCCATAGGTAACGTTTATAAGGATTTGTGGTATTGTTGGAGCTATCACATACTTATTGTGGACATGAATGAGAAAGCTTATTGGAAAGGCTTGGTTTCAAACAGTGTAAGAGATGATTCATTCTCAATATTGAGACTTAGTTAGCATGTAGTTGCATTGAGTAATGAAAATAAAAGAAAATATGATATAAATTTAAAAATAAAGGCACCTTATGTAGGCAACTGACAGAACTGCAACATGGTCTTCTGATTTGACCAATCTCATCAATAACAGTCATAGCAGAGTTGAGTTCTACTGGATACCCTCTATGCACATTCAACTTTATATTGCATATTGGCCCATAACTGAAAAAGTTCATATGTGGGTGGGTTTAGATGTTTAATTGTGAAAATTAAGTCCTCCATTTTTACTACTTTGTCACTTACATTACATTTCTTACATGACTGGGCACAGGCTAACCCTCTATTTCCCTCAGTAGTCTGACCTGTTGGGGAGTAATACAAAATCCTGTCTACAATGTTGGCTCAGGAAAAGCATGAGACTGCATTTGCTCTTTTACCTGAGCTTAAGAAATTGCTATACTAGTGAGCTAGCACCATATGGAGGGAAAACTCTACAGTCAGAATTTGAGAATTTCCAATACTATAAATATCCCTAGCATATAAGTATTGATAACTATAGACGCTTACCATATAATAAACATATTTTTCTTTTTAAACTTCCTTTTTTAGGGAGATCCAGGTCCTGATGGTGATGAAGGTCCTTCTGGCTACCCAGGAGACATTGTAAGTACAAGATTATCTGAATGTTTAATATACATGAAATTACTTGACGGTATACAATACCAAGCACTGTACAAAATGTCATTAGGCTCCAAAAACACATTATGCTGTATCCTTAATTAGTCATTTTAAAAGTTTATTAAAGTTTTTTATGTATTTTCCTATGTATTTTCTTTTATGTATGTCATCATGTGACTGTTACAACAAGACTGTTACAGCAATCATTGGCCATATTTAGCATGATGCACTTTTAGGGCAGAAGGTTTTCGCTTGAAATATATTTCAATTTTACAACTGTAGCAGTATGACTATATCTAAGCAATGCAACAGAAATTTACAAAAAAACGCAAATCACTAGAATAAATTGTTGGCAAGTGCACTTTTTCACTTGTGTGGGTTTTCATTTGCCTACATGGTTACATGATCAGCCATAAATATCATAATCATTAAATTGTAAAATGTCATGGCTTGATTTTTGTGCTTACTTTTGATTATATTTTTCATACCTCTAACTGCTCTTTTATTAGAATTTTAAAAGAGTTAGTATTTACCATCCTGTTGGGTTGAATGGCATTTTCTTTCTGCCCAGAGAACCCAACAGGTAGTAAGAGAAATGCCTCTACAGTGAGGAGAATTTCTCAGTTTTTACAGTTGTTACTGGATCAAACGACCTTATATAAAGATTTTTTTCTATCTTAGTTTTGGACTTCCTATAACTTTCTGTCTTGGTGGCACTGGTCACCAGAACAAATAGAGAGGGCAAATCTAGACAGAAAAGAAACTTGAAGGGGATTTAACTTTCTTTTCTTTTTCTAAACTTTTATATTCTAAACTAAAAAAAAAAGTGATCCAAACTCTCATTACAGTACAGTGCATAAAAGCACACCGTATGTATTTCATGTACATAGCAGTGTGTTGGCATATTGAATAGGCTGTCTTAAAGCAGGGCACAACTATACATATATAATGCATATTACCAAACTGCAGAAAGGACCAATCCAGGCCCCAGTGTCCTTTCCCATCTTGAGTGCAAGTTATGAGGATCAAGGCTTCTATGAAAAGTCATTTGCCCCTTAAATGAAATGTCTGTTTTACTAATGCTCTTTTTTATTTCTTTATATAGGGTTTTATAGGTATTCCTGGAGAAAAAGGTGTACAAGGCAAACCAGGAGCTAAGGTAAAATCAAATCTGAGTAAAATATATTATACATTAGACATTGTATACATTATTAGAAGATGGTACAGAGAAGTCAATCACACGTAAATTGTCAAGGAGCATTCTTCAAGCTGTGCGCAATCGTTTTAGAGCACTGGTCGCCAACCTTTTTGGTTCCGTGGACCACTAAAATCACCGGCTCCTGACCGTGCATGCGCGGGGAGCCAGGTGTCAATCAAAGGGGCAGAAACCTCCCCCATAGTTACAACATCGTGACAGAGCCCCCCCCCCACACTCTCTCATCGCAGATCTAAGCCTGCGATGGGAGAGTGGGTGGGTTATGTTCAGGGACACAGCCCGCCCACTTTTCTAAGCCTGGGACTTGTACGAGGATGTGTTCGCAGCTCTGGCCGGTGCACCACCGAGCGGGGTCAGGAGAAGGACCCCCCTGAGGGGACGCACCGGCCAGAGCTGGGAACACATCCCCGTACAAGTCCCAGGCTTAGGAAAGTGGGCAGGCCAGAGCCGCGGACCCCCAAAATTTTCTAACACACCACAAGGTGGCAACCGCGGTTTTAGAGAATACAGCAATGTGACCCTACTACTTATTGTCCTATACCCCTTTAATAAACACTTCACTTACCACTAGGGAACATAACTTAAAACTACATAATATAACATACTACAAACATATAACTATACTACATAATAAAAAAAAAACAATACTAGTTGCTTGATTGTCATTAAGATCTAAATATTTCATTACTTTCTGAGCCAATGACTCAGAACAAGTATGTAGATGATAAATTCTGACCAAATGCAAAATGTGCCCAAAACATTAAAAGAACAGTACCAGTCAGGTAACTGTATCATTCCTTCTCCTCCACTTTACGTAGTATGATCATGTAATTATCATGTTACCATTTGCGGGAAAGGATCTGTTTGCTCACGCAGACTGCTGTTGGTGATTGAATCAGAACTGCATGTCCAATTTCCCTTTAGAGCCCAGCTGTCCAACCTGAAAAAATGACAGGATGTATGTATTATTAACACAGCAACCTGCTTTTTTTTTTTTGTTTTTTTACTATCTTTGGCTATAGTTCAACCTCAAGTTAAGATTTTACCCTTTTTTTTGCGCCATTCCTCTTTTACTCAGTATGAGCTTAACACAGATAAAACTGTGTACAATAACAATAAAATTGAAACTTTAAAATATAACCACACAATCGTGCTTGAGATACATTTGTCATTATAGCGTACCTAAACTCTCAATTTTCACTTTACATAAAAGGATAGTCAACCCTTTTATATTAAGTAAAAATTCTGTTCATTTGTTTTTTTTAAGTGCAACACCCTTTAAAAAAAAAAAAAAAAAAAAAAAAAGGGTGCAGCACTACCCCCTTTTTTTTGATCGCATAGGCGATCGAGAATATTTGTGAGTGCAAAGCCTCCCAGCATACGTACATCACACATCCCAGGAGGCTCTTGGGTGCTCCTTTTGAGCATGCCCGAGCTATTCCTTTGCCAGCATTCAGCTGTATTGTACATGGTTCTATGGATTTAGAATTGTTTCATATTTTTTTACAGCCCACATGTTAGGGATCCTGGGAAGGAGACACTTTTTATATGCATAGTTATATAGTAAAACTGATCTGTGCTGTTGCACTTACTATTCCATCCAACAGTACATGTATCAAATCTTTTTTTTTTTTTTTTTTTTATCAATATTGAGACTTAGTTAGCATGTAGTTGCATTGAGTAATGAAAATAAAAGAAAATATGATATAAATTTAAAGATAAAGGCACCTTATGTAGGCAACTGACAGAACTGCAACATGGTCTTCTGATTTGACCAATCTCATCAATAACAGTCATAGTAGAGTTGAGTTCTGCTGGATACTCTCTATGCACATTCAACTTTATATTGCATATTGGCCCATAACTGGGCAATACCTAGACTGCAGCTACAAAATTTCATTGAACCACTATAGCTCTTTTACCTTTTTACCTCCTTTGAGCATTTTCACTATGATCCTGATTATTTTGTGATAACTTTGTCATTACTGAAAATACTGAAACAATTCATATTTTTTCGTTATTGGTTATTACTATATTATTATACATATTATATAGGTATATTATTACTATGATTTATCTGATTTAAAAAAAAGAGGGTTAAATAGAAATATATTTTACCTAATAAATTAACTGTCATTCAAAAGCCAGTAATCAATCAGATGTGATTGAATCAGTAGATGATTTTGCATTGAAGTCTGTAGCTGCCAAACTGCAAAGCTCCCAAGCATATTATTGTTAGCAAAATACTCAGGAGTTCATCAGGGACAAACTTTGGGAACCGTGACTGTTTAAAAAAACGTATTTTTTGCATGAATCTATAAGAAGGTTTCAGTGGTAAGGCACATTTTTAAACCAAGGGGGAATGGGGGGATTTTTTCAGAATTGATCCCATCAGCATCCCAATGCTGTGATCTACAATAGGTTTGTTCCATGAGTCAGTTGGTATTATCTATTGAAATATTTACACTTTTATTCACAAATGAACACAGTGAAGATACCCATTGTGTAGCATGGAAACATTTGTGGATTTTACCTAATATATTTGATAGATTTCTTAAAACTGTACTGTACCAGTGGTAATGTAGAGAGAGGCAGAGTATCAATAAATGTACTGTAACACCAACAATGACATTTGGTGCAATTCTTAGATGCAGTGTTAAAGGCAAACACCATGGGTATAACGGAGACACCTACTTAACGACAATATGATGTTGCCTCTATTCTCAGAGCTTACATTTGTGTTTACTTGGAGCCAAAAGAACCTCTGACTCCTTGGCCTTTGACCTGCTCATAAAACTGTCCCTTGCTGTAAATGTTTAAGTGCCCTTTGCCAAGTGCAGACAAGCAACTAGTACTATTACACTAAGATTAACTGCTGTACATTCCAGCCAACAGTTCTGCAAATACTATAGAATCTGTCACCTATTCTCTTAGATATAGCTGGGGAAAGTTTAGAAACATTATTCAAAATTAATGTTGGTTATAATGAACAACTCTATCTTAGTCCTCATTTCCTTTTCTCCAATTTTATTGTGCCAGCTTTACTAAAATGATTGCTAATCTGATCAAACCAATTGTAAACTGATTCTTAACAATTATTGCACCTAATTTTGTTTATCCGCAGTTCTTACTTTCTAAATAGGAGATATAAAAGAAGTATACATGCTATAATACTATTTAACTTTGCTGTCAGCAAAAACAGGGTAAAACTGTCCAAAAATAGGACATTGACTGAGAAAAATAGTAAGTGTTTTACTACATGAATTAAAAGACCTCAGATAATATAATGTGAGTGAAACTGACCTGCAGCAAGTCAATTTTAAAGAGCAAAACCAAGACAAAATTCATTAATGGTAAAGAGAGCACAGGTTGTACTACAAGAATTAGGATACAGAGCAAAGAATACAGCTGTTTAAAACTGGCCAGCACCAGGACAGTAATAATTAGGGCAGTAGGCTTAACCTAATTTAATCTATGAGGATAGAGGGGAGAGAAATGTGAGTGGTATAATGTCAAGTGGTTTAGGTGTGCACTGTTCTTGCTCTGGCAGTTTTTATTTATTTCTAACTACAAATGATGCTTTGCTTTGAGCATCTCAGACTTAAAATAAAAAAAAAAAAACGACAAACCTTGCTGCAAACCCCTAAAATAAAGAAAAACACCTTCTATAAATTGAAATACAGTTTCATAAATTTTATAAACTACCCTGATGTCTTCATATACACTTTATAAGCTTTCCCTCCTACACCTTCCAGTTTACATACATACTCTGGCTATAGTTGCTCTGTACCCCCTCCCCCTTTTTATTTTCAGGGGCTCATTTACCCATAATCCCCCTTATTGGTCCTTCTAAACCTGCTGGCCAGAGTTCAAAGGACATGTATTACATATATTATGGTTTTAAGAAATCTACACAAAAATTTGCAATTTTAATATCAATGTCAACTTGAACGGTCATCACCAATGAACTGAAATGTCTAGGAAAAAAAGCCTAAAAGCACAATAAGCACCCCACTTTAACACTGGCCTGATGCTAAAGGTCAATAGGTGATGTACCGTAAGGTGAAGTTGCCAATACCTAACTACCCCATAATGCCAATTAGTTAATGTAAGCATCCCACATCTTTACCCCTGCTCCAAGGCAGTCTTAGGGGCAGTGATCTGGGGGGGCACAGTTGGGGCAGGCCCCAGTCATCTCCTGGACTGTGCAACCCAGCCCTAGAGATTACATAGAAACAGTAACTCTCTTAGTGTACACAGTGGCTCTTCACTGTCATTGTGACAAGTGCTCCACTTTGTATTTGTATAAGGAACATTAATAGCACTCCTGGTCTGCAGAGTGCATTAGACCAGCTGTCCCGCTATTACTCCCCCCTCCACTCACTATTCACATAAACAGCAACATGGCTGGGATAAAGAGCCAATCTGGTCATCCTTTTATGTTAAATAGCCATTGTAGGTTTCTGTGCAGCCTTTATGGACATTTGGGACTGTAGAGATACAAAACACATACATAACACATGAACTAAGGCAATGTTTAATAGCTCTGGTCATCTCGTCCTAGTAACAGTCCATACTTTACATATCCTTTTAACTTCTGGTTCTTTCAGGATATTACCAAAGAGTAGATCTGTATTTTTATCTGACTGTGTAATAACCTCAACTTACAAAAATAATTTTTAATTTGAATGTTTTTGTGCTACAGGGGGAACCTGGTCTTACAGGGCCACAAGGAGAGCCTGGGGAGAAAGGGGATCAGGTGAGTAAGATGAATTATAAAGTTTCCTTACATAAGAACATCTTAATCATCATAATTTAAAGAAGCATGTCTTGAAGCTGGCTAGAATTAGATGACCGTGCTACCTAGGACGTGAGCCTTATTTTTCTCTGCCACTTCAAAAAAATATATCATCCTGGGTGAGATTTTGAATCTTGGACCCTAAGACTGCAGACATGGCTACTTATTGCCTAGTCAAAAAAAAATACATGCAAGGCAACCACCGCTACACTATTTCCTAAGATGCTGTTCATTCTGATTTTACTATTTATGTTTCTGTACTAGGACAATATTTATTTTATATGTCCTTCTCCTTCAGGGTGACAATGGCAAGATTGGTGCTGATGGCATTGATGGATCTCCTGGTGAAAAGGTTCTTTCAAATATCTTCACTTGTAGAACATACACAAATCACACAGTAACACACAAAAACTTTTTAGGCATTTTTTTTTTAGACCATACAATTTGAAAGTTGACTATATTACTAGAAATAAAATCTAAAGATTGAATTAGGGTCTTGTTGAACTCTTTTGCTTATCCATACCACAAACCACTGAGATACTTATTGGTTCCATATATCATACTAATGGGAATTATGATTTTAGGAAAAGGCTTGTGCTAGGCACTCTACACAGCATTGAAATACTTCTGATAGCGTCTGTGTGATATTATCATTTCTGGTAGTAAACACCAGGTGACATCAAGAAAATACAGAAAAGAGTCCTATCCTAACAAAAAAAAAAGGTGTAAGAAAAATTTAACCCCTACCACACTATAATTTCTCAAAATGCCAATGCCCTTCACATAGCCAGAGTATTTGATCATACCTCCTAATAATGGTAAATAACTTGGTCAACTCAATCCTAAAAAACATTACTCCTAGTTACATGTAAAATTTAGACTTGCTCTGATTTGGATATGACATTTGTATCATCCTTTAAATGTTGTAT
Organism: Pyxicephalus adspersus; assembly: GCF_032062135.1. Classification (NCBI taxonomy): domain Eukaryota; kingdom Metazoa; phylum Chordata; class Amphibia; order Anura; family Pyxicephalidae; genus Pyxicephalus; species Pyxicephalus adspersus. The sequence continues at coordinate 63,468,806 of NC_092862.1, read as the reverse complement.
CAGTTTAAAATGAACCTATCATTAGAAATCCCACTTCACACGAATCAATAGGTCAGGTATCACCAATACCAATTACATATATTTGATTTAAAAAGTATTATTTCAATGAATAAAAATTGCTACTGTAAGCTTAATTTTGCCACTTGTTCGTTGTTAGTTTTGGACATCATTACAAATTACAGAGAGTCTATTGTTGTTAACCCAACAGATCTGATCTGATATTAACATCAAAAGCAAGTGGAGTTGGTTATGTAATGAACTGTGTACACATGTACTTACAATATACTGTAATAATTGCACATTAAACAGGGGTTTTGAAATGTTCACAAACAAGTTTGGAACTAGCTGATTTGTTTTTCACATTTATATCCGAAAAACATAAAAAGTCAATACAAATGATTTTAACAGGGATCTCGTGGGAAACCAGGAAAACAAGGACTTGATGGACCAAAAGGGCAGAAGGTAGATTTTTTTTTTTGATGTACAAAACATTTTGGTTAAATGCATGAATAATACTATTGAGGTATATAAATTGTAAATAGTTGGTTTTGGGTGATGTGCAAGCTTTTACAAGTTCCCTTTCATGATATTTTGGCAAACCAATGGAAGCAAAGTAGTCGCCAAATGAAAAAGCCAAATTTCCAAGACAACATAGAGATGGCTTTTAAATATATTATCTTTGAATAAAATTTCCAGGTAGAGGCTTTCAGGGATAGAGGAGCTCTTTCTTTGGGCCTAGCTAAGTAGCTGAATAAGAAAAATAAAGCTGAACTAGCCAGTAACCATAAGTGTATGACTTTTTTCTTGAAGACATAATGTAGATTCAAGGATTTTATATTTATTTACTGATCTTTTTAACTTATTTTATGTAAATTATCTTTTACCTTATTTTAATTATCTGCTAATATTAGTCATGGTATGTACAGTAAATGCAGTCATTTTCCAATTTTAAAAAAATCAAATGGATTTATATAACATTTCATGTCAATATCCAATATTGGAATTATTAGTGTATAGTCTACCTGTGGAATATCATATTTTTGGTTCAGTAGATTTCTTATCATAGCTACAGGCACAGTACACCTCCAACTGATTCCAAGTAATCTGAAAATAAAATAGCAGCAGACAAACCAACAAACACATTGCTTGGGTGTCTGGTTTTAGGTTGATTTCCATTTTATCAGCTACATCAACTTTGGAGACTGAGACAAACTTGTTATTAAGTTAATTCACTGTTAATTTACAGAGTTTTGTAAAACTCTGTGAATACTTTTGATAGAACCGTGGTAATCGTTTAATAATAACAATCCTTAATTAGCAGTACACCATACATGAAGGGAATTGTAATACTTGAGTTCATTACATGATTATGTCATTGACAAAAAGACTAAATGTTTATAGATCTTTATAAATGTTTAAAAACATACAATAGCTGTATGGACATTCATAAGGGTTTAAAATAAAGTCAGTACAGCCTTAATGAATTCCTTTTTTTTTTTACAACTAGGTCATTAAGTGAATTGATCATTAAGCAAGAGCACACTAGAATACAAGTCTTCAGATATTTGACACTGAGATTCTGCACTGCCTTTCCCAGCACCAAATTTCTTGTACAATACTGACTGACCATGGTGCTGGTCATAAGTCTGAGCAGTCATTTAACAGTTCCGTTGTTAGGTTAGGAGAACAGTGTCAGTTCTTTTTTTTAGGAACAGTATAATGACAAACAAAAAATCTGGTTAAAAAAAATGAACACTGAAAGTAAAAAAAAAAAAAAAAGAAAAATCTGCTGTTTGTATTTACTATAGTTATGATATTCACATGAACTTGAAAATAAGAAATGTATTCTATGTTTACAGGGGGTTAAAGGTAAATCAGGATTCCCGGGAAGCCAAGGAGAACGAGGATATGTGGTAATACTTTAAAAGATTTTCTGTTTGTTTATTTACAATAATACTATTGCAGGATAACAGAAATGGGGTATATTTAATGTGAAGTACAGGGTGTCCCAAAAGTCACTATACTCTTTTAATGAATTCCTAAAAAATTACACAAGAACTTTATTCATATTTTTAGAATCAACAAACCATTTGTTGCAGTTTTACTTGCTAGGCTTGCCATTAGGTTCAAACACCTTAAAGACTAGTCGTATACCTCCACATAAGCGCCTCCATTTTCGACAACTTTCAGCCACCTTCGTGCGCAAGCCTCTCCCAACGTTTTGCAGCATCTCTTTCGCGACCTCACTGCAGGCCGTGCAGATTCTTTCCTCAAGCTGTGACTGGTTACGGGGCTTAGAGGCATACACCTTGATTTTGATATAGCCCCACAAAAAGAGCTTTATCACTATACGAAGCATCCACTGAATCGAGATTTTGTTGATGCGGAGTTCCAGTGCAGCCCTCTGGAAGGACTTTCCCTAGCTTTGTGCGAATTCCTGCTCCAGGAGTTCAGTGTTTTATGTTTCAATACATTTTTATTGGTTTTCAATTTAATTGATAGATATTAAACAAAGAATAGTTTGAACTATTGTACATAGATCACATAAATACAAAGTTCAAAAATAAGAACAATAAAAAATTAGAGTACAAAATTCTGAAAACAACACAAAAACTAATGGGAATAAACAAATTAAGAGAGGGAGTTCCTCAGGTGACCGAAATAGCTTATAGATACAGAATGGAGGCTCTGATAGACAAAAAGGTAATGTCCCAACATTAAAAAAAGAAGGTAAACTATAGTGAAAGTCCATCAGTCTACAGCAAGTAACCTGAGGTATATTGGGTGGTACCTGAGGTTATACTCTAATAAACACAAGAACGCAGACAACATACAAAGGGGTGGGGTACAAGGCAAAGAGGAGTTCAGTATTTCATCGGTGGTGGCACTGTGTGCCTTGTCAAGAACAGAGCTTGTTTCGAGAAACTTGTCATGGATTGCGTAAATTGTGTTAAGCGTTGGAGCAGTGTGACTGCCATTAAGCTTCTCAAACTCATGCTGAACTGCAGTCGGAGACTGGAAAACTTCTTGCCAAGCAGCAATTTAGCAACGCTGCTCCAATGTCAATTGGGGAGCCATTGTTAAAGGAATGATAATACGCTTTGAAAAACTTCAAAGCCTAAGTTGTTGATGGCCTCAAGTCTCTCTGAATGATACCTGGAACTAAATAGAAAAAAAGGAAGTGTGTAATGACTTTTGGGACATCCTGTATATATTCCACAATTCAGTGTTCATTCAAAATGAACTATAATGATCATGTCATCTATAGTCTTACATTTTATGTTTGCTGTTCAGTTGAGGACACCTGGTTCTTCTTCCACTGAAATTACTGCTCATTCCAATGTAAAGAATATCATTTGCCTGGGTGTAAAGCATGCAGATAACTGTGTGACAAGTTGTGTCACTCATTTTGGGTCAGTGATTCCGCAGGAAACTGCATGTTTTGTAACCAGGTTGATGTCAACTTCTCAATAGGAGATTTTCTTATTATAATTAGGCATAATTAACTTCTTCTTCTCTTAACTATTACTTTTATTCAGTTTTTTTCTTCTGTTTATATATTCATATATATATATATATATATATATATATATATACTTTAAAAAAATATTTGTTTTTGGTATTGACTATTTCATTTGTAAATTTAGAACAAAATGTATGGTTTTATCTACACCAGCAATATAGTATTTTAAAACACTGCTAAAAAAGTTGAAAATGTTCCTTTTTTATATTTCATAAAAAAAAAAAAAAAAAAAAAAACATGCAAGAAAAAAAAAAATCTTACAATGGCAAAGTGTTTCTTCCCTACTGCACTCTTTGCAGTATTGTGTGGTAAAGCCAGATGTGTTACTTGTAAATTATAAATTGTAAATTAAAAAAAAAAAAAAAAAAAAAAAGCATGCAGACATTCTCCACCATAACTGGAAGTGTCAAGTATATCACTATATCCCTGACTATGTAAAGCATTAAGAGGGCAAAGGGAAAGAAAATTGAAGCAACTACAAGGCTTGCGCTGCTGGTATTGAATTTGTTGTTTTGCCTTGCAGCTATGGCAAAAAACATTTACACTTATACACTTATTTTAATTGTTTGCCTGGCTGGCGTACGTTATCTGCTAGACACTGGTAACCATCATTGTGTTTTTTTAAAGTGGAGGTCCTGAAAAAATATGAAATATTTTTGTTTAATAATTATTACTCATGCTTTTTTCAGGGTTACCCAGGAATTACAGGAGATCCAGGAGAACCAGGAATAAAGGTTATTAATATGTTCAGATCAGTGCACAATGCGTTGTACGTCTAAATATAACATACTGTGTTCTATGGAATCTAGAATAAGTGACTGATTATGCTATGCAAAATATATTTATGATAAGATTTTTAAAACACTTTAAATACATTTTTTATTTCTCTTTAAATAAGTAACTATAAGTACAATGTTAACATCAGTTGGGACCCTCTAGCTTAGTCAGGCTGCAAACAAGCATGCAAGTAGTGCTGAACTTTCCTAATTTATATAGAGACCAACATTATTTTGCCTTGTTTCAAAAGCAAATGGCATATTCAGCAGCACAAATTGTCAAAAGCGATTGAAAAATAAAATAAAGTTGGTTGGCTGCTATCAAGGTAGGTACATTTTTTTGGATTTTTACTCCATTTGTTGTATCCATTTATCTACTAGAATAGCAACTTTCCAATTCTAAGGGATACACTTCTATCCCTTGCCCTTCATGTATGTTGGTGCAGCACATCTGTCTATGGCCAGTGTGACTTTTTTATTGTTCCGTGTGACATAGTGTATTAGGAAAAGTGGACAAAATTTCTTGTAAACAGAGTGGGCTTCCACAGTATGCTAAATTTGCGCTCAAAACCTTTGGACAAGATAATGTAAAGGTAATTTGAAAACTTTTTACACCATAATTAAAAATACCCTCATGGAAAAAGCTCAAATGTATTCAATAACAGAACAGAGGGCTAAGGTATTACAGTCTACTCTGTGTATTCCATAATTATTCTTTATCCATGAATGCCAGCCACTTGGGTGTAGCTCAGAGATTTAAGTAAAATGCACCCATTTACAGTAATGAATACTTTTGGGTTCAGTTTTATTTATACAGCAAAAAGCATTGACTTTGATTTGTTTTGATAAAAGCAAGCAATCATGGAAATATTCTTTGCTGACTGTATATTTGAACTAAAAGTTCTTTCCCATACACATAGGGGTTCAATATTGAATACTTAATTGTTCCTTAGGAAGCAATCTGGTTATCACACCCGGCCATACTGTGCCAGAAAAAATATCTATAAACACAACCAACTAGTTAGTTTCCGGGTATACAGATGTTTATTTTTACCTTCTAGAAGTAGTGGAAAGTGCATATAAGCAATGTTACATCCAAGTCCTGTAAGGAGGGTTTTGTTGGATGTTTTGTTTGCTAATGACGTGACAATAAGGCTAGGTTCAGACCCAGTCACTTGGGCACCCACTCCTCTGGCTTTTAAAAAAAGAGAATTTGCACATTTGACAGTGAGCTGCAATGAGTGGTATTAACTGCTCACTGCCACCCTTTTAAGTCTCTGTTTGACTGCTGCAGTAGTAAGCCATATTACTTTTGTATATATTTTTTTCAGTTTACAATAAATATGGATTCCATGATATGCATACTATGTCCATAGAACCATGTTGTCTGCCACAGACAAGTAACTTTAGAATGATGTTAATAATGATGCACTTGTACTGTGTTCCACCTAATAATTTTAAAGCCCCCACTCTAAACTCAAATTCTTACCACTGAATTGAGAGTTTTCTGTACATGGCATAATTTAGTAAATTGTTTTGTTTTTTTTTGTTTGTTTTTTTGTGGTCAAAGCTAGCTGTTACATATTCTGTCTGTATGTGATAGGGTTGGCTATTTAGCTCTAACAAGATGATGAGAGGTTCTACAATACTCTTCAAAAATATGCAGATTAGTTACCCATGTTCTGTAATTCCACATTTAGCCAATTCACAGATATCATCTCACAGTATTACTGTAGTCATTGATGATAATATACCGTGCCTAGAGTGGAGTTTCCCAACATTTTGAGAACTCTTGAAATAGGTTTTAGGACTTCATGGAACCCACACTATAATAACTATATTCACTGGGGACAATGTCCCCTACATTGGTGGCCAGTGGGAAGGCTGCCACACAGATAGCCAAAAAGATCCATGGTGTCAGTGGTACAGTCCTGAAAGTCACAAACTGCTCATTACTTCTAGCAACCTCTGGAGGAACCTTTGGATTCTATGTAACCATGGTTGAGAAACAATGATCTAAAGCATGATAAAGAAAATGTATATTCTCTCTTTACTGAACCCATCCAATTTCTTTTTTTAACACTCTGTTGCAGCTCCTATACCATATCTATTCTAATACCCCCTTTTTATGCTTTTAATATTGTATTCAAATGTTGTTGTATACATATTATACAAGTATATTGACAAAACCAGGTGAACATTTAATAGATGAGTAAAACAAAACCCCTAATTAAAGAAACTAATTTTTTACACAGGGCATTACAGGATTGTCTGCTGTTCCTGGTATTCCTGGTCGTCATGGAAAAGATGTAAGTTTACTGAAACCTTGCTTTGTTCTATTCTGTTCACTGTTGCTGTACCACAGTCTAACTCTAGTAAATATGAAATTCTAGGGTGCTCTTGGTGTACGTGGCAAAGAAGGAGACACTGGATTCATGGGACCAAAGGTATGTTGCAAACATATGGAGAGAACATACCATCCGGTTATACTGTATGCTTTCATATAAAAATATTCTGTCTTTGACCTTGTTTCCAAAATAGGAGTTTTACTCCTAATGTATTGTAATACATCTATCATCTATCTTGTTCTTCTCATAACAGGGAGACAAAGGAGACCGAGGGCCACCAGGTCCACCTGGAATTAAGGGACCAATGGTATCACACAGTCAATTTTCTTTTCTTTTAATATTTTTTTTGTATACGTGGTATTTTATCTGTTAAGTGTTATGTATTTCTATATACCTTAGCACAGTATTGCCCTTTATTAAGACGTTATCACGTATGTAGCAACACGTTATCAACAGTTTGAGAAAAAAAATGACTTATGTGATCAATACATTTAGACGGCTGTGGAAAGTTGGTAGTAAATTTACATAAGCACATAGCTTCATGTATGTTTTCAGCTAAAATGTGGAAATAATTACAGCACCATCCAAGGTTTCCCTTGAGTATATGCAGTGTTGCTCTGTTCTCTGTTAGTCACTGTTTACACATGCCAGTTTTTTTTTTGGAAGGGCTATATTATTTTATGTGAGTCAAGCTGGCAGTCATGACTGTTGGCTTTAGGGGATGCCATGGGCAAACGACAGAGTAATACATAGAGGTAATCTCTCTTTGATTCTCTCTTTGTGTATAATATTGTATTTAGATTTATATTGGCTTAAACTTGCTCTCAGTTTTGAGAAATGTAATTTGCATTCAATAACTTTGTGTAACATTTATACATAATTATATTGAGACTGTCCACATAAGGTATATTCCAAGTATAATATTCAGTCATAATTAATGATCTAACCTTATTAAACTGTTGTTTAATAGTTATGTGCCCATATTTATCTAACTGGTTTACTAAATAAACCCATATGCCTTGCATAAAATTTTAAATCACAATGCACATTGTGGATGTAATATCAAATATGTGTTTAGTGTTTTATGTAGCTAAAGAATGCTCAGGAATTAGGTTACTGATTGACAAGTATGTCTTTGAATGGAATTGTATTTTATTATTCTAAAGCTAAAGTGTTTGGGGCTGGATGGGAACCTTTAGATGAGGGGGTGTCATATAGTGAGGCAATGGTGGCACAGCGGGCATGTAAAGCTAACAAAGAATTCACAATATAAATATACTATAAATTCAGTAATTGCATGAATACAATAAAAAAGAAGAATACCTGAAGGACACCAGGAAAAGTAAGGACAAAACTCCATAAGAGATAGCAAATGTTAAACTTTAGGTTTTTCTGGTGCTCATAAGCAGCATTGTTTAATAAATCAAAGCATTACTCATTTGACTAACCATGTATGGCCAACTTTTGTTATATATATATATATATATATATATATATATATATATATATTGTAACACAAAGGGCCAGAGAGCAATGCAATACCTAAACCATGATAAGTAACATGTTGCTTAAATGAATTACACTTTTTTTTTTTTAATTGCATAATTATAGGGTCCAAAGGGAGAAAGGGGTGATGCAGGCATTCATGGCAAACCGGGTCCACAGGGTCTTCAAGGTCCTAAGGCAAGTATAGGGCTAAACCATTCACTATTTAGACATTGACAACTAAGCGTGTTAGTCAGGGTTAGTATTTACGTTTAACATTTCTTTTTTTTCTATACAGGGCTCAAAGGGTGACATCGGAGATGATGGTATAAAGGTAATATATTTATAACACATCCATTCTATTATTATTTAATTTGTTTTTTTTGCCGCCATGACATTTTATTTCCTGAGTGCCTAAGTGTAGACAGAGTTGGTTCTCAGTATGATGTGCATTTACTAGGGTGAGGGAGAGCAGTTCTACATTTTTTAACTTAACGTGTAATGCCTGCTATTTTTGTTTGGTTTTGGGCAAACAAACAGTTGTTTTCTCTCGCACTCAAAACAAAAGAAAACAGCACATAGGGGCACATTTACAAAAGGGCAATCTGTCATAAAAATGTTCCTTTGTTCAGTATAATAATGTCACTAACATGTACATCTCATTGTCGATCTGCTGACAAGAATGTACTATCAATCAAGTGTGGGCATATTTATAAATTAGCAATCAAACCTAGATTTTCCACTTAAAAGTTTTTTTATCTAATTATTATTTTAGATCTAAGGCTTATTTGGTGTAGAGGATAAAGAGAGTAGTAATTTTGCAAGATATTATTACAGGATGAAATGGTACAGAGTCCTAACATTTCTGCATATGATCCTATTAGAGGTCTCCAACAGATGCTGGTGCTGCAATACAGGGCTGGGTTTGCCTATTTATATCTTTTGAGAATGCCCCAAAATTACCACTTACTGAAGACAGGTACATTTTGCAAGATCTTTGAACCCACATTCTTCCTCCTGCATCTTGCTGAATTCCCCCCCCACACACATACCATAAATTGATTCTTATATGCTTTATTGATGCAACAAAGGCCAGTACTCTGGTGTGGGGTGGGGGCACCTACGATGGCTATGTGGTTTTCCAGAATCTGTGAGAATGTTAATAGAAGACCTTACTGCAACTCTGAGAGAGTCAAAGGAGCAATTTTGGAATAGGTGGTATTATTGGACCTTTTATAAGTCCTTTGCTGTCTACCTGAAGATCTCAATTTGTTGTATTGCTTGATCAAGTTCTTTCTATAAAACTTGTACTAAATGTAAAATATATTATTAGGGAAACTGCCCTTCCCACATACAATAAAAGCAGAAACAATGCTACAGGGAAAAAAGCAATATGAAGCACTAAAAAGCCATAAAAGAAACATTCATACATAAATTAATGGTGTTGTATGCAAAAAACAAATCAAGGCAAGAAGGTCAAAAATTAAAAAGGCAAATAGCCCTGCAAAATAAAATGCAGATATAAAAAAATCAGTGAAGACAGTGATATGTTAATAAAAAAAATCAATAAAAAAAGTAGAGCGTTAGGAGTGGTCAGTAGAGGAGAGGAGAGTAGGGACTCCACAAACACTGTTAAAAAAAAGAGCAAAAAAAGAGATCATCACAAAACCCATAGTGATTTAATTAAAGTAATTTGTTTTAATAACACAGTGTGTTGCAAGACCTGAGAATGTGAGCATAGCAATGGATTCTAAAGGCAGTAGTCTGCCTATCAAGATGGTGGCCTAGATCCAGTCAGATTCTTGCTTTTTCCATGGCTAAATGCTGCAGGTGCCTCAAAATCCCCTTTTCCCCAAATTATCTTCCCACACATGTATACAGAGAATTAATGTTGCTCAAGATTCAGACAATATAAACAATATCTTGTAAAAAAGGTTTAGTTGCCTCTAAATATAATGCAGAGTAAATATTAGAGAATTTATAAAATACGAATTTATTTTATTCAAGGGATCATAAAAAGCTCACTGTATTTATAAGTACAAGAATAAATGTAAATACACTGAATTTCCCTTAGCCATGGAACCACAGCAAATAAAAGTAACAACTAGTGCAAATATTTGAAGAGGACACAAATATTTTGGAAGGCTTAAAAAGTTTTCAAGTGCAATAGTTGACGGCCAGTAGCCAAATGGCATGACATTGATATTGCTTACTTTATGAAAGATTTCTAGTGTAATACATTTATGTGTATTTCTAGATGTGTTGCTTTGCTCCTGTGCAAGGTGTATTTATGCTCCTTTGTTATGTAGATATCATGTTTAAAATGGATCTAAACTGTAACTGGGTGACTTTTGTGCACTATACATTTATAGCAAACAACTACCATGTTATTTATTTCATAATCTACCTTATTTATTAATGCTTACATTTGTGAGTTGTTTATCGCCTTAATTTTTGTTGATCACCTTCTTTCTACATGCACTTGTTTATTTTTTAGCTCTACACCATAGCCGTGCATTGGTACAATGGTGGACCATGCCTGCACAAAGTGTGTTGGCATTGCTGCTTGTAGTCTCAGCCAGGGGAATATGAGACAGGTTAACAATAGGACAGGAGTACAGTTTAGAAAACATTGTTACTTATTGAAATGCCTGAACAAAGGTATGGCAGGATACAGTGCTTCTCAAAAATACAATTCTCAATGCAGCTAAGGCCTGTATCCCAGCCTTATGGAAGAATACTGCCCCTCCGACGGTAATACATTGGTTGCAAAGGGTTGCTGATATATATCACATGGAGGATTTGATATCCACTGACGCTAAGAAAGTGGAAAAAGTTGCACAGACTTGGTACCACTGGATCCACTTTATCACTACTGAGGAATATTGCCGTTTGTTACGACCACCTGCCTAGATACCTGAGTATTCTGGGATGGATGCCTAATTGCATTCTGCCACTGTTTCAGAGATGTGATTGATTCTA